>NC_057802.1:93656157-93788420 GCF_018294505.1 Triticum aestivum
ATCCAGGCGGAAGTTATGTGCACAAAAGAGGAGAACGATTCAATGTGGTGTTAGGATTGAGGGTAATTAAACATATGGAGACATAGAGACCTTGAACATGCATGTGTGAGAGGTATACATGTATACGTGGGATGTGTGTGTGTGTGCGCGCGCGCATGATCGAGATAAAAGAAAGAAGACATAAGTCATAAGATCAACAACGAGGGAGAGACGGATCGGTATGACAATATGCATGCATGTGAGAATGCAGGGAAGAAGGCCCGACAATTGAGCATGTGTTTTTGTCTTTAAGAGATAGTGGCGTGGGCTGGAGCATGCATCTATGGCGAGCAGAGGGAGTGAGGCGCAACGATTGTGCAAAAGAGACCAACCTATAAATGCATATGTATGGAGAGACATATATAGTGTGGGTGATAGGAAGCAAGACTCCGTGCGAGAAAGAAATGTTGACGGAGAAACTACAGATAGATACAGAGATGGAGATGCTAGCTAGAGGGACATCCGCTAGTTTGGGTGTTGGAGATGACCGTCGGGTGGTTCAAAGGGTGAAGTTATATATGTGTGTGAGAGGGCACTTGACTGCATGTAGAGAGAAACATATGTAGTGTGCGTGATAGGAATCAAGAGTGAGGGCGAGGAAGAAGGTTGATGGAGAAACAGATAAATAGAAAGATAAAGATGCTAGCTAGTGTGCGTTAGAGATAGGAGTCGAGTGGATCAGAAGGCTGGGTTATGTGTGTGGGTGTGAGAGAGATAGAGAGAGGGTGCATGTGAGTCACATACAAACAGATATCAGAGAGAAATGAGATCCAGAGAGACAGAGTTTTGTGCTGTGAGAGAGAAAGATATTTTACAACAAGAGTGATAGCTAGAGAGACATACGAGGGAACGCAAGTAAGGATGGCAATGGGTAGGGTATGGGCAGGGTAGAGCAATACCATACCCATACCCGTATAGTCAGTGGGTACAAAATTTTGCCCATACGCGTACCCATGGGTATGAAACTTTACCCATACCCATACCCGACGGGTACCCGTACCCATTGGGTACCCAGCGGGTAGAACAAATAGCACATGAGTTGTTCGCATTTTTACGCTCATTGATAGCACATTTGACAATTTTTTTTATCTCAACTCAATAACTGGTAGATGAGTACAACATACTCATAAGTCAATAGGAGTAGACAAGCCACATGACAAATTAATGATTAATTAACGACAACTTAACATTAGTTTACAAGCGGGCAGGGTATGGGTATACCCGCGGGTACAAGGTTATACCCGTACCCTACCCATGACTTAACGGGTAGGGTATGGGTATTACCCATGGGTATGAAATTATGCCCATACCCTGCCCATGCGGGTACGGTACCCGCGGGTACCCGTACCCATGGGTAAAATTGCCATCCTTAAACGCAAGATATCTCTAGGGAGAGAGGGTGTGTGTGAGCGACATACAAGAGAACAATGGAGAAATATGAGACCCTGGGAGATAGAGTTTGTGTTTGTGTGTGAGAAAGAGATATTGAAGAGGAAGAGTCGTAGGTTCTCATATCTAAGGAGCGAAAGACACCTCTGTATGAGGGGTGTGCGAGTGGCACACATGGGAATAGTAGAGAGAAATGAGACCCCAGGAGACAAAGTTTTGTGTTTGTGTGAGAGAAAGAGATTCCACATGGAGAATCATAGTTAGAGACACATAGCAGGGAGTGAGATATACTTAGAGAGAGATAGAGTGATGAAGGTCGAGGGAGAGAGTACCGTCAGTGTGTTACAAAGATAAAAGATCATTGTCGACATACAGGTAGCACGAGAGATACCTGAGAGACGATGAACGCGTATAGGTCTAGAGAGATAGTCCTATATAAGCATGAGTGATAGCTATATGAGACAAATATCAGGATTAAAGGGGATTCAAATATTTAAACTGGAGATCACGACATCGATAATATCATAACGCAAATTGGTGTATCAAACATGCATATTCATTTGAACTTGGGCACACGTGTAATGTTATATAGTTTATCAATATTGGTGATCCATAGATTCTTCAATTACAAACAATGCATGGTTTATATGCAATTAATGTCCAAACGGGATTACACTATATGTTGCGTGTGTGAAACACATTATACATGTTTGAGAAGTAAAAAAACCCGCATGAAACACACATTAATTGGAGACAGTTAGCGAGGAATGCATAGATTGCATTTCAACATAAAGTGGTTTCAAATATTTGAAAATCCAAATTGATGGATACAACCTTATGAATCTGAGATCATGCCATTTGTAAACCATATTTATGTATAAATGGTGTTGTGCTTTTGAAAAAATATATAAAAAATGATGTATATAGAATGTAATTCCGATTGAAAATGGATCCCGCCCGAAAAAATAGAATACAAACGGGATTCGAATTGAGTTGGCACGGTAAACGTGCACTCTGCAAAATTTGAACGAAGCAGGGAAAGTCGCAGTAACCGCCCGAAACCAAAATCTACGAGATGGAAATCACTACAGCCTATCCCTGCCACGCAAAGCCTATCTGCTGGATTTCTATAGGTTTCCATAGGGGTAGGTTTGTAATTTCACCCAAATGTGACGTAACCGCCTCTCACCCGGATTCATAAACGGTGGGCGCCAAAACACAGAGTGTCCTCGGCCGAAATTGACTCCCTCCCCGATTCATATTCATACACGGTGGGCGCCAAAAACAAACTCTCGTTGGCAAATATTCGGTGTATGCGAGATTACCGTCCTATCCCCAACCGACTAATGTTGCTGTAATGTAGTAGAAATTTGAAACGGGGGCTAAGTTTGTAAATTTCCTCGCATTTGAGACAAGCGCGCCCTGAATACATGGTTCCCCCCTTCCTCTCTACCTCCCTTTTCCCCATTCGTACTCCGTGGGCGCCAAAACACCCTCTCCACCCCACCCTCCTCCGTCCGCCACCGTCCGCCACCCCATCCACCGCCGTCCTCCTCCACCATGCCGGAGCTGATACCCCGACGCCGCCGTCCGTTACAAGAGATCGACCTCTCTCATCCACGGCTTCGGACCGGGATCCTTGCATCCCGTCCTCTCGCTTCATCCCCGCCGTCGTCCACCTTGCCGGCGCCGCTCCTACGACTGTCTCGTCCACCGCGCCTCGCCGCCACCGTCTACCCTCCTAGATCTGCTTCCACGCCGCTGACAGCCATCGCTACCGCAGCACCGTCAAATTCTTAGCAGATGCGTACACGACGCCGAACCAGAGGCGGTACTCTTTCGTATCTGCTCAACTTATTTATCGCAGCAAGAAAATAGATCGCCACTGCTTTACTCTGATTTCTTGTCTTGGTTGCGAAGTTGCCTTTGTCCGGTTTGCACCTTCAGATCCGCCATGGCACGCTCAACATTATACTCCCAATGCTTATGGTTTTCCCCTTTTATATTCCACACTAGTTAAATCACAGTAGACTAAATTTCAAAATTGGGTCAGTCGATTTTTCAGAGCTCGCCGGAGTTCGCCGGTGCGATCGAAGGGGCTCGGGTGGTTGTGGGGCCTCGCTGAACGAAGAAAACTCGACGCGGGTGGGGGTTGGGGCGGGGGTGGGGGTGGTGGAGGAACACAGGCGGTGGGGGCCGGTGGTCCGGCCGGCGGCCCGTGCGGTGTTCTGTATGGGAAGAATCAGAGACGAGGAAGAAGAAGGGTTAGGAGACGTAGGATCTTCATCCAACCGCCTGAAATGGTCGAGAGACAGCTGGGAGTTGCATTCTTAATGCGCTCTGGTTCATCATGTGTGGGCACTGTGCAACCAACATTTTATTATCCAAAATCTGCTTGCTCTTCTTTACCATGTTCCTCTTCCGTTCTTCTTTAATATGTACTCTCTCCGTTCCTAAATACAAGTCTTTGTATAGATTCCACCATGGACTACATATGGAGCAAAATGAGTGAATCTACACTCTAAAATGTATCTGGATACATCTGTATGTGATCCATAGTGGAAATCTCTACCAAGACTTATATTTTGGAACGGAGGGAGTATGATAGTAGTACAGTATGTTCCTTGTACTGAAGATGAGTAGGGACATTTGCGGTGTAGAGGTCTATACGGTCGGTTGTGATGGACACTTTGAGCCTCTTTGATTCGTAGGATCTTGTAAACATAGGAATAGGACTTGTAGTGGCCTGCCCACTTGAATCCTATAAGAATAGCAAGGAAATGCGGGGAGCTGTGTCGCCTTTGAGAGTTACACTGATATTAACAGTACCGCAGCTTCACTTGAAGAGAGCTGGTATCCGAAGCCTTTCTAGCCGTACCGGCAATACTAGCACATATATTCCAGCAAGTTCCGCTTTGCTGATTTTACTCTGATGCTTAAGGTTTTCCCGTTATATCTACACTATGATCTGTGTAGCTGCTTTGTGTCGCACTAGCAGCAGTCCACTCTTGAAGCTAAACACTGCAATGACTTACAAAATTGGCAGCAAGGCATTGAGTGCCATTCTGGATGCAATGAAACTCATACGCTCCCCACCTGTTGATTCTTGTTCAGAATATGATCCTAATGACTATTCTAACCTCGAGGAGTCAAAGGCAGATGGCCTGTCCTGTTCACCCATCAAGGTGCCTGTTCTAATTTGGCAATGTTTTATTGATTGCGGGTATCTTGCATATGTTGTCTTGCATTTCTTCTACTTTGTTGCACCGCCATCTGCTTAGTTTACTCATCATATATGTCGAGATGCCATGCCCATCCATTATCAATACATATTCCATCTGTCATCATACCATGTTTTTCCACTCAAATGATGTTCTTGTGCATCAGACATCAAAAAGGAAGAGGGTGATTGCCGAACCTGAAGGAGCACCAGCAAAGTCCTTGAAAAACGTGGTGGTGCCGGAGAAATCAGACAGCACCCCACTTATATTGGCTGTACAACCAGTGACACAAAACATAGGACCGATTCCAGCAGACTGTACCCATACTTCACTGGCCACACCACTAGCCCCACCACACAGGACCTGCACTCCAGCAAAAGGTATACCGATTTCATTTGCCATAGCACCAGCTGTACCATAGAAAAATCCCACTCCAGCAAAAAGTACAGCAAGTCCACCGGCCGAAGACCTATCCCAACTGCAGAGACGGCCAATTCCTGCAGATTGGAACCCCATTCCATTTATTCCCAGCTTAAAAGACAATGCTTTCAATGTTGTTAGGGACTACATGCATATATTCCCATCATGGGGAGATTATTGTGAAGACAAACACCATTTTCACATCTTCCTGTCCAACTTACGTGTAAGTGCTATTATTCATGGTTATTATTTTCCCGTTTTCCGCTGATTGAACACATCAATGATTTACATTACATTGTTGTAACTAGGCGAGGGTCAATCTGGATAGTCATGACGAGCAAAGCTTGCTTGTGCTTTTCAAGGAAGCATTGCAGCAGTATCGGTGTTACCTGAGGAAATCACACTTTGATGGCAAGTCTATAAACGAATTTCCGGTGAAGTCTCCTGTGCTAAATTTAGAAGACATTGAATGGAAAAACCTTGTTATGCACTGGTCTCGTTGCCAGGATGAGGTACTGTCTATGAAATCACATGACAATTTGAACTTCTACTTTTCCGCATGTGCCTTACGGATCTTTTTTGCAGGAAATCTGCTCGAAGAAGAATTCCGGTTTGACAAGAACGACAGGATATCGCAAATATGCTGCCCGCTGCTTTGCTCTTGTTAGTACCCATTGTCCTGTATCACTGTACTTGCATCCATACCTGGTTCATTATGTGACAGCAATATGCATGATAGCTTGCTTATCAATTGTTCGCTCCAAATTATCTGATCTGTATGAATGGTTACATTAGTGTAGAATATATCCAATGCCAATTTTTTATAGCTCTGCATTGTTCTTGTAAGTACATGCTGTCGTTTATTAGTGTACTTATAATGACAGGTAGTTGTTCATGTACCATCACTCTGCAGCTTATTTTCCTTTGCCCTCCATTTTCTACACATCAGATCTATATTTACTCTTACCATAAGGTTGGTACTGAAGAAGTTTAGCTGTGCATTGCTCTTGGCTGTACCTTTTGCCTGTATCGCTGCACTTACATTTATAGCTACTTGGTTATGTAGCATCACTCTTCATCTTATCTTAAATATTCTCCATTTTTTCGTATATTATCACATCTATATTTACTCTTAACAAAATGTAGAATAAAGGCAATACTTTTGAAGAAGATTCTGTGGTAAACTTCTTGAATTGCCCCCCATCAGCATGGACAAGGCCTTTATAGAGCCTGTCTTCACCAATAATGTAAGTTTGTCCATCTCAAGCCTTCAAACTTTGTTGTATATATTTGGTTAGGCATGACTGCAACAGCTGTTTATTTTTGGTGTTTGCATCAAATTGCTTGTTTAAATTTTATTATGTAGTTCATAAACAAAAGTTTGTCCTTTCTCAATTTAAGTTTTCAGTTGTACAACCAAGTTCCTTCTTCATACCATGTAAATTAAACTATACAGAGCAAGTGATCTTCTTTTGCACTGCATGTATGCTTCTGTTCTTCATCCGTAATCCAGTGGTGTGGTGAACCTACCCACTACAGCACAATGTCATATTCTGCAATGTCTTAACTATGAACAATGTCATATCATTCTACTATTATTTAAACCGTCTCTTTATTTGCCAATCTGAAATGGTATAAATTGACAGCACACTAACCATTGATACTTATGAGTTCTTGATCTGTAATCCAGTGGTGTCGTGAAGCTGCCAACTCCTTCACAATGTCATTTCCTGCCATGTCTTGACCTGAACAATACCATATTGTGTTAATGCAATTTTAAACTGTGTCACTTTATTCGTCAGTAAGAAATGTGATGAATTGTCAGCACTGATACTTTTATGTGCAAAACCTGTCATCTGTCTGCTTGTTTATCTTTCAGAGTGAGGAAGATAGAAGTGTTGAACAAGCGCAGTCTCATCATCTTGCTCAGCTGCTTGCGCTGCAGCTCCCCAGCAGGGCTAACCTTTCTTGAACTCTACTGAAGTGCTGTCGGTTTTGTATATTATTTTGTCGGCATGTTTATTTGCACTGGTGGCGATCTTTGATGCCCAGTGTATGTAATCTGATGTCTGCTTGTGCTTTATTATCATAGTGGCGAACTTTGATGCCCAGTGGATGTAATATGCCGTAATTTCTTTATTGTATAGTCTAGGTTTTTTCTTATTCACGATGCTACAGTTATTTTACTGTATATATATCCTGTCTTTGCAGTAAACTGGCCAAACCATAAAATTACGGTACATAATCGGGCCGTCATGCAATCACGATGTAGGTTGGGCCTGAAACGTGACGAACAGCTCACGGACCGGCAGCCTCCTGTACCCACGAGATCCCATCTTGGGGCCTGTTCCAGAGCTACGCCGGAGGGGGCATCCATAACGGAGGGCTTCTACATCAACACCATAGGCTCTTCGATGAAGTGTGAGTAGTTTACCTCAGACCTTCGGGTCCATAGTTATTAGCTAGATGGCTTCCTCTCTCTTTTTGGATCTCAATACAATGTTCTCCCCCTCTCTCGTGGAGATCTATTCGATGTAATCTTCTTTTGCGGTGTGTTTGTTGAGACCGATGAATTGTGGGTTTATGATCAAGTTTATCTATGAACAATATTTGAATCTTCTCTGAATTCTTTTATGTATGATTGGTTATCTTTGCAAGTCTGTTCGAATTATCAGTTTTGTTTGGCCTACTAGATTGATCTTTCTTGCAATGGGAGAAGTGCTTTGCTTTGGGTTCAATCTTGCGGTGTCCTTTCCCAATGACAGCAGGGGCAGCAAGGCACGTATTGTATTGTTGCCATCGAGGATAACAAGATGGTTTTTTTTATCATATTGCATGAATTTATCCCTCTACATCATGTCATCTTGCTTAAGGCGTTACTCTGTTCTTATGAACTTAATACTCTAGATGGATGCTGGATAGCGGTCGATGTGTGGAGTAATAGTAGTAGATGCAGGCAGGAGTCGGTCTACTTGTCCTGGACGTGATGCCTATATACATGATCATACCTAGATATTCTCATAACTATGCTCAATTCTGTCAATTGCTCAACAGTAATTTGTTCACCCACCGTAAAATACTTATGCTCTTGAGAGAAGCCACTAGTGAAACCTATGACCCCCGGGTCTATCTTCATCATATTAATCTTCCAACACTTAGTTATTTCCGTTGCTTTTTTACTTTGCTTTTATTTTACTTGGCATCTTTATCATAAGAATACCAAAAATATTATCCTATCATATCTATCAGATCTCACTCTCGTAAATGACCGTGTAGGGATTGACAACCCCTTATCGCGTTGGTTGCGAGGATTTATTTGTTTTGTGTAGGTGCGAGGGACTCGCGCGTAGCCTCCTACTGGATTGATACCTTGGTTCTCAAAAACTGAGGGAAATACTTACGCTACTTTGCTGCATCACCCTTTCCTCTTCAAGGGAAAACCAACGCAGTGCTCAAGAGGTAGCAAGAAGGATTTCTGGCGCCGTTGCCGGGGAAGTCTACGCAAAAGTCAACATACCAAGTACCCATCACAATCCCTTATCTCCCGCATTACATTATTTGCCATTTGCCTCTCGTTTTCCTCTCCCCCACTTCACCCTTGCCGTTTTATTCGCCCTCTCTTTTTCGTTCGCCTCTTTTTCGTTTGCTTATCGTTATGGCTAGTCCTCTATCTTCTCTGTTGTCTCTCGAGAATGAAGTTCTAAATTTTAAGCAAAGGGAGGGAGAAAATCTAAAAGACGCTTGGTATAGAATTTGCAATGCTCAAAATAGATCTACCAGGAAGCAATCTACTTCTGTTCTTCTCTGCAATTTTTATGTAGGTGCTAATCCTTGGTATAGATATATCCTTGATACCATTACCGGAGGGAATTTCTTGGGTAGTCATACTTTTGATTCTTATAATGCTATGATAGATTTTTTTTGGCTCACCACCTCTTTTGGTTAATGGAACTATGTTAACTTTGGAGCATGTAATGCAAAGACTTGAAATTATTGAAAATAAGGTTGCTACCGTAGAGTTAATTGAAAATCTGGATAAGAAGATCCACAACCGAATCACTCAATATGGATCTAAAGTAGGAGTCACTTTGAAAAATATTAAAGAGAAGGAACCCATAGTTAATGAGAAAATAAGTCAGGATTCCACTAGGATCGATAAACTTGAGGATATCATTACCAACTTGGGAACCTCTTTTTCTTCCGTAAAGAATACTCCAAGTCAACCTACTAAAATTGCCAAGCTTATGTATGTTCCTAAAAATAAGGGTGAATCCTCTAGTAAGGAAACTGCGGATCTTAAATCTATAGTATTCACCCCAATCTTTTTGCTATCATTAAGGAACCATTTGCTACAAATGAATTTTTTGATCTTGTGCCTAAAAGTTTGATAATTACTAAAAAGAAAGAAATTTCTAAGGATGATAGATGTCTCATTGAATAATTGCCCACCAAAGATGGCAATACCTAGATCTATCCTTGCTTTTATGCCTAGCTAGGGGCGTTAAACGATAGCGCTTGTTGGGAGGCAACCCAATTTTATTTTTAGTTTTTTGCTTTTTGCTTCTGTTTAGGAATAAATATTTTTTATAGCCTCTAGTTGTGTTTTTTATGTTTTAATTAGTGTTTGTGCCAAGTTAAACCTATAGGATCTTCTTGGATGATAGTTATTTGATCTTATAGAAATTTCCAGAAACTTTCTGTTCACGAAAATAATTGTTAATAATCACCAGAACGTGATAAAATATTGATTCCAATTGCTGCTGATCAATAAAAAAATTGCCTAGGTCGTCCTATTTTGGATGTTGTTTTGGAGTTCCAGAAGTTTGCATTAGTTACAGATTACTACAGACTGTTCTGTTTTTGACAGATTCTGTTTTTCGTGTGTTGTTTGCTTATTTTGATGAATCTATGGCTAGTAAAATAGTTTATAAACCATAGAGAAGTTGGAATACAGTAGGTTTAACACCAATACAAATAAAGAATGAGTTCATTACAGTACCTTGAAGTGGTCTTTTGTTTTCTTTCGCTAACGGAGCTCACGAGATTTTCTGTTAAGTTTTGTGTTGTGAAGTTTTCAAGTTTTGGGTGAAAGATTTGATGGATTATGGAACAAGGAGTGGCAAGAGCCTAAGCTTGGGGATGCCCATGGCACCCCCAAGATAATATAAGGACACCTAAAAGCCAAAGCTTGGGGATGCTCCGGAAGGCATCCCCTCTTTCGTCTACTTCCATCGGTAACTTTACCTGGAGCTATATTTTTATTCACCACATGATATGTGTTTTGCTTGGAGCGTCTTGTATGATTTGAGTCTTTGCTTTTTAGTTTGCCACAATCATCCTTGCTGTACAGACCTTTTGAGAGAGCCATACATGATTTGGAATTTGTTAGAATACTCTATGTGCTTCGCTTATATCTTTTGAGTTATATAGTTTTGCTCTAGTACTTCACTTATATCTTTTAGAGCACGGTGGTGGATTTGTTTTATAGAAACTATTGATCTCTCATGCTTCACTTAGATTATTTTGAGAGTCTTAAATAGCATGGTAATTTGCTTAAATAATCCTAATATGCTAGGTATTCAAGATTAGTAAAAACTTTCTTATGAGTGTGTTGAATACTAAGAGAAGTTTGATGCTTGATGATTGTTTTGAGATATGGAGGTAATAATATCAAAGTCGTGCTAGTTGAGTAGTTGTGAATTTGAGAAATACTTGTGTTGAAGGTTGCAAGTCCCGTAGCATGCACGTATGGTAAACGTTATGTAACAAATTTGGAACATGAGGTGTTCTTTGATTGTCCTCCTTATGAGTGGCGGTCGGGGACGAGCGATGGTCTTTTCCTACCAATCTATACCCCTAGGAGCATGCGCGTAGTGCTTGGTTTTTGATGACTTGTATATTTTTGCAATAAGTATGTGAGTTCTTTATTACTAATGTTGAGTCCATGGATTATACGCACTCTCACCCTTCCATCATTGCTAGCCTCTTCGGTACCGTGCATTCCCTTTCTCACATTGAGAGTTGGTGCAAATTTCGCAGGTGCATCCAAACCCCGTGATATGATACGCTCTTTCACACATAAACCTCCTTATATCTTCCTCAAAACAGCCACCATACCTACCTATTATGGCATTTCCATAGCCATTCCGAGATATATTGCCATGCAACTTTCCACCATTCCGTTTATCATGACACATTCATCATTGGCATATTGCTTAGCATAATCATGTAGTTGACATAGTATTTGTGGCAAAGCCACCGTTCATAATTGTTTCATACATGTCACTCTTGGTTCATTGCATGTCCCGGTACACCGCTGGAGGCATTCATATAGAGTCATACTTTCTTCTAGTATCGAGTTGTAATCATTGAGTTGTAAATAAATAGAAGTGTGATGATCATCATTTTCTAGAGCATTGTCCCAAGTGAGGAATAAAAAAAAAGAGAAAGGCCATAAAAAAGAGAAGGCCCAAAAAAATGAGAGAAAAAGAGAGAAGGGACAATGTTACTATCATTTACCACACTTGTGCTTCAAGGTAGCACCATAATCTTCATGATAGAGAATCTCTTGTTTTGTCACTTTCATATACTAGTGGGAATTTTTCATTATAGAACTTGGCTTGTATATTCCAACAATGGGCCTCCTCAAGTGCCCTAGGTCTTCGTGAGCAAGCAAGTTGGATGCACACCCACTTAGTTTCTTTTGTTGAGCTTTCATACATTTATAGCTCTAGTGCATCCGTTGTATGGCAATCCCTACTCCTTGCATTAACATCAATCGATGGGCATCTCCATAGCTCATTGATTAGCCTAGTTGATGTGAGACTTTCTCCTTTTTTGTCTTCTCCACATAACCCCCATCATCATATTCTATTCCACCCATAGTGCTATGTCCATGGCTCGCGCTCATGTATTGCGTGAAGGTTTATAAGTTTGAGATTACTAAAGTATGAAACAATTGCTTGGCTTGTCATCGGGGTTGTGCATGATGAGAGCATTCTTGTGTAACGAAAATGGAGCATGACTAAACTATATGATTTTGTAGGGATGAACTTTCTTTGGCCATGTTATTTTGAAAGGACATAATTGCTTAGTTAGTATGCTTGAAGTATTATTATTTCTATGTCAATATGAACTTTTATCTTGAATCTTTCGGATCTGAATATTCATACCACAATTCAGAAGAATTACATTGAAATTATGCCTAGTAGCACTCCACATCAAAAATTCTGTTTTTATCATTTACCTACTCGAGGACGAGCAGGAATTAAGCTTGGGGATGCTTGATACGTCTCCAACGTATCTATAATTTTTGATTGCTCCATGCTATATTATCTTCTGTTTTGGACAATATTGGGCTTTATTATTCACTTTTATATTATTTTTGGGACTAACCTATTAACCGGAGGCCCAGCCCAGAATTGTTGTTTTTTTTGCCTATTTCAGAGTTTCGCAGAAAAAGAATATCAAACGTAGTCCAAACGGAATGAAACCTTCGGGAACGTGATTGTTGGAACGAACAAGATCCAGGAGACTTGGACCCTACGTCAAGAAACAAAAGAGGAGGCCACGAGGTAGGGGGGCGCGCCTACCCCCCCCCCCCAGGCGCGCCCTCCACCCTCATGGGCCCCCTGTTGCTCCACCGATGTACTCCTTCCTCCTATATATACCTACGTACACCCAAACAATCAGAGACGGAGCCAAAAACCTAATTCCACCACCGCAACCTTCTGTACCCACGAGATCCCATCTTGGGGCCTGTTCCAGAGCTCCGCCGGAGGGGGCATCCATCATGGAGGGCTTCTACATCAACACCATAGCCTCTCCGATGAAGTGTGAGTAGTTTACCTCAGACCTTCGGGTCCATAGTTATTAGCTAGATGGCTTCCTCTCTCTTTTTGGATCTCAATACAATGTTCCCCCCTCTCTCGTGGAGATCTATTCGATGTAATCTTCTTTTGCGGTGTGTTTGTTGAGACCGATGAATTGTGGGTTTATGATCAAGTTTATCAACGAAGAATATTTGAATCTTCTCTAAATTCTTTTATGTATGATTGGTTATCTTTGCAAGTCTCTTCGAATTATCAGTTTGGTTTGGCCTACTAGATTGATCTTTCTTGCAATGGGAGAAGTGCTTAGCTTTGGGTTCAATCTTGCGTCATCCTTTCCCAATGACAGCAGGGGCAGCAAGGCACGTATTGTACTGTTGCCATCGAGGACAACAAGATGTGGTTTTTATCATATTGCATGAATTTATCCCTCTACATCATGTCATCTTGCTTAAGGCGTTACTCTGTTCTTATGAACTTAATACTCTAGATGCATGCTGGATAGCGGTCAATGTGTGGAGTAATAGTAGTAGATGCAGGCAGGAGTCGGTCTACTTGTCTTGGACGTGATGCCTATATACATGATCATACCTAGATATTCTCATAACTATGCTCAATTCTGTCAATTGCTCAACAGTAATTTGTTCACCCACCGTAAAATACTTATGCTCTTGAGAGAAGCCACTAGTGAAACCTATGGCCCCCGGGTCTATCTTCATCATATTAATCTTCCAACACTTAGTTATTTCCGTTGCTTTTTTACTTTGCTTTTATTTTACTTTGCATCTTTATCATCAATATACCAAAAATATTATCCTATCATATATATCAGATCTCACTCTCGTAAGTGATCGTGTAGGGATTGACAACCCCTTATCGCGTTGGTTGCGAGGATTTATTTGTTTTGTGTACGTGCGAGGGACTCGCGCGTAGCCTCCTACTGGATTGGTACCTTGGTTCTCAAAAACTGAGGGAAATACTTATGCTACTTTGCTGCATCACCCTTTCCTCTTCAAGGGAAAACCAACGCAGTGCGCAAGAGGTAGCAGGCGGCCATAGAAGTCAAAGGGCTCGCTTCCCAGTGAGCCTACGCAGCGTACAGCTCGCACGCTTCCCGGTGAGCCTGCGCGTTCGAGGACAGCTTGCACGCCTCTCGGTCAGCCTACGCGCACTCGCACACCTCCCGTTCAGTCAAGGTCAAGCAGCTGTCCGCACGGCACCTCCTACAGCCGTTAAAACCAAGACACATGGCGTCATGTGAATGGTTAACAAAACGCACACGGTTTGATTTATACAAGCGTTTGAGATATTAAAGTGGCAGCTATTTTTTCAAAATGCCTTTGTTGGCTGTCATTATTCGAGTGCGCCTTCTCTCAAACTGGACACAAAAAATACCACAGCATGTTGATGCCGCTCCATGATAGCATGCCAAGTTTCATGAATTTCAGACGAGTTTTGGATTTACCAGAATTTAAAAACCAGGCATCTCAATGTTTTGCCGGCAATCAACGGTGCCCTGGTGTTTGAAATTCATTCCCATTTCTTGCATGGGACCTAAGCATGCACCCAAGGACACATATTTGATTTTTCAACCAATTTATATGCACTGGAGCATGTGCATGTAGTTCAAATTTGAATTATGCACATAAATGCATTGAAAACTCAGTTAATGCATAAAAATGTCCAAACGAACCCTGAAAAATCACAAAAATTCACACAGCACTCCTGTTGTTCTATGTTGACACGAGAAATTTTTTGGAAGCAATGAGAGGCAATGGATATAGTTTCGTCCCCAAAGGTGGGACGTTCCCTACCGAAACCATCATTCTTGTTGTGAGAAGCTCCAGTTTGTGAGAAGCATACACCCAAACCTGCCCCAAATGGGACAAAACTTTTACCACGGCATGTTGATGCCGCTCCATCATAGCATGCCAAGTTTCATGAATTTCAGACGAGTTTTGGATTTACAAGAATTTAAAAACCATGCATCTCAATGTTTTGCCGGCAATCAACGGTGCCCTGGTGTTTGAAATTCATTCCCATTTCTTGCATGGGACCTAAGCTAGCACCCAAGGACACAGATTTGATTTTTCAACCAATTTATATGCACTGGAGCATGTGCATGTAATTCAAATTTGAATTGTGCACATAAATGCATTGAAAACTCAGTCAACGCATAAAAATGTACAAACGAACCCCGAAAAATCACAAAAAATTCACACAACACTCCTGTTGTTCTATGTTGACACGAGAGAAAAATTTGAAAGCAATAAGAGGCAATGGATATCGTTTCGTCCCCAAAGGTGGGACGTTCCCTACCGAAAACCATCATGCTTGTTGTGAGAAGCTCGGGTTTGTGAGAAGCATATATCCAAACCTGCCCCAAATGGGACAAATTTTTTTACCACGGCATGTTGATGCCACTCCATGATAGCATGCCAAGTTTCATGAATTTCAGACAAGTTTTGGATTTACTAGAATTTAAAAACCAGGCATCTCAATGTTTTGCTGGCTATCAACGGTGCCCTGGTGTTTGAAATTCATTCCCATTTCTTGCATGGGACCTAAGCATGCACCCAAGGTCACATATTTGATTTTTCAACCAATTTATATGCACTGGAGCATCTGCATGTAGTTCAAATTTGAATTATGAACATAAATGCATTGGAAACTCAGTTAATGCATAAAAATGTCCAAACGAACAACAAAAAATCACAAAAATTCACACAACACTCCTGTTGGTCTATGCTGACACGAGAATTTTTTTTGAAGCAATAAGTGGCAATGGATATCGTTTCGTCCCCAAAGGTGGGACGTTCCCTACCGAAACCATCATTGTTGTTGTGAAAAGCTCCGGTTTGTGAGAAGCATACACCCAAACCTGCCCCAAATGGGACAATTTTTTTACAACGGCATGTTGATGCTGCTCCATGATAGCATGCCAAGTTTCATGAATTTCAGATGAGTTTTGGATTTACTAGAATTAAAAACCATGCATGTCAATGTTTTGCCGGCAATCAACGGTGCCCTGGTGTTTGAAATTCATTCCTACTTCTTGCATGGGACCTAAGCATGCACCCAAGGACACATATTTGATTTTTCAACCAATTTATATGCACTGGAGCATGTGCATGTAGTTCAAATTTGAATTATGCACATAAATGCATTGGAAACTCAGTTAATGCATAAAAATGTCCAAACGAACAACGAAAAATCACAAAAATTCACACAACACTCCTGTTGTTCTATGCTGACACGAGAAAAAAATTTGAAAGCAATAAGAGGCAATGGATATCGTTTCGTCCCCAAAGGTGGGACGTTCCCTACCGAAACCATCATGCTTGTTGTGAGAAGCTCTGGTTTGTGAGAAGCATATACCCAAACCTGCCCCAAATGGGACAAATTTTTTACCACGGCATGTTGATGCTGCTCCATGATAGCATGCCAAGTTTCATAAATTTCAGATGAGTTTTGGATTTACTAGAATTAAAAACCATGCATCTCAATGTTTTGCCGGCAATCAACGGTGCCCTGGTGTTTGAAATTCATTCCTACTTCTTGCATGGGACCTAAGCATGCACCCAAGGACACATATTTGATTTTTCAACCAATTTATATGCACTGCAGCATGTGCATGTAGTTCAAATTTGAATTGTGCACATAAATGCATTGAAAACTCAGTTAAACTATACAAATGTACAAACGAACCCCAAAAATAACAAACATTCACACAACACTCCTGTTGTTGAATGTTGACACGAGAAAAAAATATGAAATCAATAGAGGCAATGGATATCGTTTCGTCCCCAAAGGTGGGTATTTCCCTACAGAAAACCATCATGCTTGTTGTGAGAAGCATATACGCAAAGCTGCTAAAATGGGAGAAATTTTTTACCATGGCATGTTGATGCCGCTCCATGATAGCATGCCAAGTTTCATTAATTTCAGACGAGTTTTGGATTTACTAGAATTTAAAAACCAGGCATCTGAATGTTTTGCCGGCAATCAACGGTGCCCCGTTGTTTGAAATTCATTCCCATTTCTTGCATGGGACCTAAGCATGCACCCTAGGACACATATTTGATTTTTCAACCAATTTATATGCACTGGAGCATGTGCATGTAGTTCAAATTTGAATTATGCACATAAATGCATTGGAAACTCAGTTAATGCATAAAAATGTCCAAACGAACAACGAAAAATCACAAAAATTCACACAACACTCCTGTTGTTCTATGCTGACATGAGAAAATATTTGGAAGCAATAAGAGGCAATGGATATTGTTTCGTCCCCAAAGGTGGGACGTTCCCTACCGAAACCATCATTCTTGTTGTGAGAAGCTCCGGTTTGTGAGAAGCAAAGACACAAACCAGCCCCAAATGGGACAAAATTTTTAAAACGTCATGTTGATGTCGCTCCATGATAGCATGCCAAGTTTCATGAATTTCAGACGAGTTTTGGATTTACTAGAATTTAGAAACCATGCATCTCAATGTTTTGCCGGCAATCAACGGTGCCCTGGTGTTTGAAATTCATTCCTACTTCTAGCATGGGACCTAAGCATGCACCCAAGGACACATATTTGATTTTTCATCCAATTTATATGCACTGGAGCATGTGCATGTAGTTCAAATTTGAATTATTCACATAAATGCATTGGAAACTCAGTTAATGCATAAAAATGTCCAAACGAACAACGAAAAATCACAAAAATTCACACAACACTCCTGTTGTTCTATGGTGACACGAGAAAAAATTTGGAAGCAATAAGAGGCAATGGATATTGTTTCGTCCCCAAAGGTGGGACGTTCCCTACCGAAACCATCATTCTTGTTGTGAGAAGCTCTAGTTTGTGAGAAGCATATACCCAAACCTGCCCCAAATGGGACAACATTTTTACCACGACATGTTGATGCGGCTCCGTGATAGCATGCCAAGTTTCATGAATTTCAGACGAGTTTTGGATTTACTAGAATTGAAAAACATGGCATCTCAATGTTTTGCCGGCAATCAACGGTGCACTGGTGTTTGAAATTAATTCCCATTTCTTGCATGGGACCTAAGCATGCACCCAAGGACACATATTTGTTTTTTCAACCAATTTATATGGACTGGAGCATGTGCATGTAGTTCAAATTTGAATTGTGCACATAAATGCATTGAAAACTCAGTTAATGCATAAACATGTACAAATGAACCCCAAAAAATCACTAAAATTCACACAACACTCCTGTTGTTCAATGTTGACACGAGAAAAAAATTTGAAAGCAATAAGATGCAATGGATATCCTTTCGTCCCCAAAGGTGGGTCGTTCCCTACCGAAAACCATCATGCTTGTTGTGAGAAGCATATACCCAAACCTGCCCCAAAAGGGACAAATTTTTTACCACGGCATGTTGACGCCGCTCCATGATAGCATGCCAAGTTTCATGAATTTTAGACGAGTTTTGGATTTACTAGAATTTAAAAACCAGGCATCTCAATGTTTTGCCGGCAATCAACGGTGCACCGGTGTTTGAAATTCATTCCCATTTCTTGCATGAGACCTAAGCATGCACCCAAGGACACATATTTGTTTTTTCAACCAATTTATATGCACTTGAGCATGTGCATGTAGTTCAAATTTGAATTATGCACAAAAATGCATTGGAAACTCAGTTAATGCATAAAAATGTCCAAACGAACAACAAAAAATCACAAAAATTCACACAACACTCCTATTGTTCTATGCTCATACGAGAAATTTTTTGGAAGCAATAAGAGGCAATGTATATCGTTTCGTCCCCAAAGGTGGGACGTTCCCTACCGAAACCATCATTCTTGTTGTAAGAAGCTCCAGTTTGTGAGAAGCATATACCCAAACCTGCCCCAAATGGGACAAAATTTTTACCGCGGCATGTTGATGCCGCTCCATGATAACATGCCAAGTTTCATGAATTTCAGACGAGTTTTGGATTTACTAGAATTTAAAAACCATGCATCTCAATGTTTTTCCGGCAATCAACGGTGCCCTGGTGTTTGAAATTCGTTCCCACTTCTTGCATGAGACCTAAGCATGCACCCAAGGACACATATTTGATTTTTCAACCAATTTATATGCACTTGAGCATGTGCATGTAGTTCAAATTTGAATTATGCACATAAATGCATTGGAAACTCAGTTAATGCATAAAAATGTCCAAACGAACAACGAAAAATCACAAAAATTCACACAACACTCCTGTTGTTCTATGCTGACACTAGAAATTTTTTGGAAGCAATAAGAGGCAATGGATATCGTTTCGTCCCCAATGGTGGGACGTTCCCTACCGAAACCATCATTCTTGTTGTGAGAAGCTCCGGTTTGTGAGAAGCATATACCCAAACCTGTCCCAAATGGGACAATTTTTGTACCATGACATGTTGATGCCGCTAGATGATAGCATGAAAGTTTCATGAATTTCAGACGAGTTTTGGATTTACTAGAATTAAAAAACCATGCATCTCAATGTTTTGCCGGCAATCAACGGTGCCCTGGTGTTTGAAATTCATTCTCATTTCTTGCATGGGACCTAAGCATGCACCCAAGGACACATATTTGATTTTTCAACCAATTTATATGCACTGGAGCATGTGCATGTAGTTCAAATTTGAATTGTGCACATAAATGCATTGAAAACTCAGTTAATGCAAAGATATGTAAAAGCGAACCCCGAAAAATCCCAAAATTTCACTCAACACTTCTGTTGTTCAATGTTGACACGAGAAAAAAAATTTGAAAGCAATAAGAGGCAATGGATATCGTTTCGTCCCCAAAGGTGGGTCGTTCCCTACCGAAAACCATCATGCTTGTTGTGAGAAGCATATACCCAAACCTGCCCCAAATGGGACAAAATTTTTACCACGGCATGTTGATGTCGCTCCATGATAGCATGCCAAGTTTCATGAATTTCAGACGAGTTTTGGATTTACTAGATTTTAAAAACCAGGCATCTCAATGTTCAGCCGGCAATCAACGGTGCCGTGGTGTTTGAAATTCATTCCCATTTCTTGCATGGGACCTAAGGATGCACCCAAGGACACATATTTGATTTTTAAACCAATTTATATGCACTGGAGCATGTGCATGTAGTTCAAATTTGAATTATGCACATAAATGCATTGGAAACTCAGTTAATGCATAAAAATGTCCAAACGAACAACGAAAAATCATAAAAATTCACACAACACTCCTGTTGTTCTGTGCTGACACGAGAAAACATTTGGAAGCAATAAGAGGCAATGGATATCGTTTCGTCCCCAAAGGTGGGCCGTTCCCTACCGAAACCATCATTCTTGTTGTGAGAAGCTCCAGTTTGTGAGAAGCATATACCCAAACCTGCCCCAAATGGGACAAAATTTTTACCACGACATGTTGATGCCGCTCCATGATAGCATGCCAAGTTTCATGAACTTCAGATGAGTTTTGGATTTACTAGAATTTAAAAACCATGCATCTCAATATTTTGCCGGCAATCAACGGTGCCCTGGTATTTGAAATTCATTCCCTCTTCTTGCATGGGACCTAACCATGCACCCAAGGACACATATTTGATTTTTCAACCAATTTATATGCACTTGAGCATGTGCATGTAGTTAAAATTTGAATTATACACATAAATGCATTGGAAACTAAGTTAATGCATAAAAATGTCCAAACGAACAACGAAAAATCACAAAAATTCAGACAGCACTCCTGTTGTTCTATGCTGACACGAGAAAAAATTTGGAAGCAATAAGAGGCAATGGATATCGTTTCGACCCCAAAGGTGGGACGTTCCCTATCGAAACCATCATTCTTGTTGTTTGAAGCTTCGGTTTGTGACAAGCATATACCCAAACCTGCCCCTAATGGGTCAAATTTTTTACCACGGCATGTTGATGCCGCTCCATGATAGCATGCCAAGTTTCATGAATTTCAGACGAGTTTTGGATCTAGTAGAATTTAAAAACCATGCATCTCAATGTTTTGCCGGCAATGAACGGTGCCCTGGTGTTTGACATTCATTCCCATTTCTTGCATGGGACCTAAGCATGGACCCAAGGACACATATTTGATTCTTCAACCAATTTATATGCACTGGAGCATGGGCATGTAGTTCAAATTTGAATTGTGCACATAAATGCATTGAAAACACAGTTAATGCATAAAAATGTACAAACGAACCCCGAAAAATAACAAAAATTCACAAAACACTCCTGTTGTTCTATGTTGACACGAGAAAAAAATTGAAAGCAATAAGAGGCAATGGATATCGTTTCGTCCCCAAAGGTGGGACGTTCCCTACCCAAAACCATCATGCTTGTTGTGAGAAGCTCTGGTTTGTGAGAAGCATATACCCAAACCTGCCCCAAATGGGACAATTTTTTTACCATGGCATGTTGATGCCGCTCCATGATAGCATGCCAAGTTTCATGAATTTCAGATGAGTTTTGGATTTACTAGAATTTAAAAACCAGGCATCTTAATGTTTTGCCGGCAATCAACGGTACCCTGGTGTTTCAAATTCATTCCCATTTCTTGCATGGGACCTAAGGATGCACCCAAGGACACATATTTGATTTTTCAACCAATTTATATGCACTGAAGCATGTGCATGTAGTTAAAATTTGAATTATGCACATAACTGCATTGGAAACTCAGTTAACGCATCAAAAGGTCCAAACGAACAACGAAAAATAACAAAAATTCACATAGCACTCCTGTTGTTCTATGCTGACACGAGAAAAAATTTGGAAGCAATAAGAGGCAATGGATATCGTTTCGACCCCAAAGGTGGGATGTTCCCTACCGAAACCATCCTTCTTGTTGTGAGAAGCTCCGGTTTGTGACAAGCATATACCCAAACCTGCCCCAAATGGGACAAAATTTTTACCACGGCTTGTTGATGCCGCTCCATGATAGCATGCCAAGTTTCTTGAATTTCAGACGAGTTTTGGATTTACTAGAATTAAAAAACCATGCATCTCAATGTTTTGCCGGCAATGAACGGTGCCCTGGTGTTAGAAATTCATTCCCATTTCTTGCATGGGACCTAAGAATGCACCCAAGGACACATATTTGATTTTTCAACCAATTTATATGCACTTGAGCATGTGCATGTAGTTAAAATTTGAATTATGCACATAAATGCATTGGAAACTCAGTTAATGCATAAAAATGTCCAAACGGACAACGAAAAATCACAAAAATTCAGACAGCACTCCTTTGGTTCTATGCTGACACGAGAAAAATTAGGAAGCAATAAGAGGCAATGATTATCGTTTCGACCCCAAAGGTGGGACGTTCCCTATCGAAACCATCATTCTTGTTGTTTGAAGCTTCGGTTTGTGACAAGCATATACCCAAACCTGCCCCAAATGGGACAAAATTTTTACCACGGCATGTTGATGCCGCTCCATGATAGCATGCCAAGTTTCATGAATTTCAGACGAGTTTTGGATTTACTAGAATTTAAAAACCATGTATCTCAATGTTTTGCCGACAATGAACGGTGCCCTGGTGTTTGAAATTCATTCCCATTTCTGGCATGGGACCTAAGCATGCACCCAAGGACACATATTTGATTTTTCAACCAATTTATATGCACTGGAGCATGTGCATGTAGTTCAAATTTGAATTGTGCACATAAATGCATTGAAAACTAAGTTCATGCATAAAAATGTACAAACGAACCCCGAAAAATCACAAAAATTCACACAACTCTCCTGTTGTTCTATGTTGACATGAGAAAAAAAATTGAAAGCAATAAGAGGCAATGGATATCGTTTCGTCCCCAAAGGTGGGACGTTCCCTACCGAAAACCATCATGCTTGTTGTGAGAAGCTCTGGTTTGTGAGAAGCATATACCCAAACCTGCCCCAAATGGGACAAATTTTTTACCACGGCATGTTGATGCTGCTCCATGATAGCATGCCAAGTTTCATGAATTTCAGATGAGTTTTGGATTTACTAGAATTTAAAAACCAGGCATCTTAATGTTTTGCGGGCAATCAATGGTACCCCGGCGTTTCAAATTCATTCCCATTTCTTGCATGGGACCTAAGATGCACCCAAGGACACATATTTGATTTTTCAACCAATATATATGTACTGGAGCATGTGCACGTAGTTAAAATTTGAATTATGCACATAAGTGCATTGGAAAGTCAGTTAATGCATCAAAATGTCCAAACGAACAACGAAAAATAACAAAAATTCACACAGCACTCCTGTTGTTCTATGCTAACACGAGAAAATTTTTGGAAGCAATAAGAGGCAATGGATATCGTTTCGACCCCAAAGGTGGGACGTTCCCTACCGAAACCATCATTCTTATTGTGAGAAGCTCCGGTTTGTGACAAGCATATACCCAAACCTGCCCCAAATGGGACAAATTTTTTACCACGGCATGTTGATGCCGCTCCATGATAGCATGCCAAGTTTCTTGAATTTCAGACGAGTTTTGGATTTACTAGAATTTAAAAACCATGCATCTCAATGTTTTGCCGGCAATGAACGGTGCCCTGGTGTTTGAAATTCATTCCCATTTCTTGCATGGGACCTAAGGATGCACCCAAGGACACATATTTGATTTTTCAACCAATTTATATGCACCGGAGCATGTGCATGTAGTTCAAATTTGAATTATGCACATAAATGCATTGGAAACTCAGTTAATGCATAAAAATGTCCAAACGAACAACGAAAAATCACGAAAAATCACACAGCACTCCTGTTGTTCTATGCTGACACGAGAAAATTTTTGGAAGCAATAAGAGGCAATGGATATCGTTTCGACCCCAAAGGTGGGACGTTCCCTACCGAAACCATCATTCTTGTTGTGAGAAGCTTCGGTTTGTGACAAGCATATACCCAAACCTGCCCCAAATGGGACAAATTTTTTACCACGGCATGTTGATGCCGCTCCATGATAGCATGCCAAGTTTCATGAATTTTAGACGAGTTTTGGATTTACTAGAATTTAAAAACCATTCATTTCAATGTTTTGCCGGCAATCAACGGTGCCCTGTGTTTGAAATTCATTCCCATTTCTTGCATGGGACCTAAGCATGCACCCAAGGACACATATTTGATTTTTCAACCAATTTATATGCACTGGATGATGTGCATGTAGTTCAAATTTGAATTGTGCACATAAATGCATTGAAAACTCAGTTCATGCATAAAAATGTACTAACGAACCCCGAAAAATCACAAAAATTCACACAACACTCCTGTTGTTCTATGTTGAGACGAGAAAATATTTGGAAGCAATAAGAGGCAATGGATATCGTTTCGACCCCAAAGGTGGGACGTTCCCTACCGAAAACCATCATGCTTGTTGTGACAAGCGCTCGTTTGTGAGAAGCATATACCCAAACCTGCCCCAAATGGGACAAAATTTTTACCACGGCATGTTGATGCCGCTCCATGATAGCATGCCAAGTTTCACGAATTTCAGGCGAGTTTTGGATTTACTAGAATTTAAAAACCATGCATCTCAATGTTTTGCCGGCAATCAACGATGCCCTGGTGTTTGAAATCCATTCCCATTTCTTGCATGGGACGTAAGCATGCACCCAAGGACACATATTTGATTTTTCAACCAATTTATATGCACTTGAGCATGTGCATGTAGTTCAAATTTGAATTATGCACATAAATGCATTGGAAAATCACTTAATGCATAAAAATGTCCAAACGAACAACGAAAAATCACAAAAATTCACACAACACTCCTGTTTTTCTACGCTGAAGCGAGAAATTTTTTGGAAGCAATAAGAGGCAATGGTTATCGTTTCGTCCCCAATGGCGGGACGTTCCCTACCGAAACCATCATTCTTGTTGTGAGAAGCTCCGGTTTGTGAGAAGCAAAGACCCAAACCAGCCCCAAATGGGACAAAATTTTTAAAACGTCATGTTGATGCCGCTCCATGATAGCATGCCAAGTTTCATGAATTTCAGACGAGTTTTGGATTTACTAGAATTTAAAAACCATGCATCTCAATGTTTTGCCGGCAATCAACGGTGCCCTGGTGTTTGAAATTCATTCCTACTTCTAGCATGGGACCTAAGCATGCACCCAAGGACACAAATTTGATTTTTCATCCAATTTATATGCACTGGAGCATGTGCATGTAGTTCAAATTTGAATTATGCACATAAATGCATTGGAAACTCAGTTACTGCATAAAAATGTCCAAACGAACAACGAAAAATGAAAAAAAATCACACAACACTCCTGTTGTTCTATGTTGACACGATAAAAATTTTGAAAGCAATAAGAGGCAATGGATATCGTTTCGTCCCCGAAGGTGGGACGTTCCCTACCGAAAACCATCATGCTTGTTGTGAGAAGCTCCGGTTTGTGAGAAGCATATACCCAAACCTGCCCCAAATGGGACAAAAAATTTACCATGGCATGTTGATGCCGCTCCATGATAGCATGCCAAGTTTCATGAATTTCATACGAGTTTTGGATTCACTAGAATTTAAAAACCATGCATCTCAATGTTTTGCCGGCAATCAAAAGTGCCCTGGTGTTTGAAATTCATTCCCATTTCTGGCATGGGACCTAAGCATGCACCCAAGGACACATATTTGATTTTTCAACCAATTTATATGCACCTGAGCATGTACTTGTAGTTCAAATTTGAATTGTGCACATAAATGCATTGAAAACTCAGTTAATGCATAAAAATGTACAGACGAACCCCGAAAAATCACAAAAATTCACACAACACTCCTATTGTTATATGTTGACACGAGAAAAAAATTTGAAAGCAATAAGAGGCAATGGATATCGTTTCGTCCCCAAAGGTGGGACGTTCCGTACCAAAAACCATCATGCTTGTTGTGAGAAGCTCTGGTTTGTGAGAAGCATATACCCAAACCTGCCCCAAATGGGACAAAAAATTTACCACGGCATGTTGATGCCGCTCCGTGATAGCATGCCAAGTTTCATGAATTTTAGATGAGTTTTGGATTTACTAGAATTTAAAAACCAGGCATCTTAATGTTTTGCCTGCAATCAACGGTGCACTGGTGTTTGAAATTCATTCCCGTTCTTTGCATGGGACCTAAGCATGCACCCGAGGACACATATTTGTTTTTTCAACCAATTTATATGCACTTGAGCATGTGCTTGTAGTTCAAATTTGAATTATGCACATAAATGCATTGATAAGTTAATGCATAAAAATGTCCAAACGAACGCCGAAAAATCACAAAACTTCACACAACACTTCTGTTGTTCTTTGTTGACATGACAAAAATTTGAAAGCAATAAGAGGCAATGGATATCGTTTTGTCCCCAAAGGTAGGACGTTCCCTATCGAAAACCATCATGCTTGTTGTGAGAAGCTCCGGTTTGTGAGAAGCATATACCCAAACCTGCCCCAAATGGGACAAAAATTTTACCACGACATTTTGATGCCGCTCCATGATAGCATGCCAAGTTTCATGAATTTCAGACGAGTTTTGGATTTACTAGAATTTAAAAACCAGGCATCTCAATGTTTTGCGTGCAATCAACGGTGCCCTGGTGTTTGAAATTCATTCCCATTTCTTGCATGGGACCTAAGCATGCACCCAAGGACACATATTTGATTATTGAACCAATTTATATGCACTGGAGCATGTGCATGTAGTTTAATTTTGAATTGTGCACCTGAAATGGCTAGAAAACCAATTTAATGTATAAAATGTTCAAACGAACCCTGAATAATTCCAATTTTTTTACGACACACATATAGTTGCATGTTCACTCCAGATAAAAGGTCTAGCAATTCAAACACCTTAAATGTGTTGTAGGGAAACAATGGGAAGCACTGAGGTTTACAATCGAGGTTAGCACCTGCATGGTCCGTTCTCTAATAGCACATTATCGTGTAATTGCAGGAACCATTCTAATATTTTGGTTTTTAACAATTTGGTCTTGCAGATGTAGGTCCTGGTGTCAGAGGTTTTGACCCGCTGTTTGACCCTTTTTGCATATGGGGAAATGAGTTGTCCATGAATATCAATCAAATCAAGAAACTCAGAAAGATTGTTAGGATAAAGAAATTAGCGACAAAAAACAACAAGATCTTTGTCTGCACAATGAAGAAGACATCAGTTCACTACAAGATGGTACTAACTATTATACCTTGCCTTTTTTTATTCCTTTGCCCCATTTCCAATATAGAGAAGATATTTATGCACAACCTCATTTTCAGGCCTTTCCAAAGCAGTTCACTGATGATTACCTCTCAAACCACCTCTATGGTCAGGAGGCGAGGAAGGTTTTCATACAACACCCACGGTTCAATATTGAAGTGTTCCTGAAGAGGACAAAGGACGGATGGTCAATCATCCACAGGCACTGGCCTAAAGTTGCAAAGACCTTCAACATGAATGAAGGCTCAATATTCGCCTTCCGCTTCAGCAGTTTTCCAGATGAGATGCATCTGTCTATATACCGTATATGATGCCAATTTCGAAAGGTTCTACATGTTGCATGTGGAACTTGGTGCTGGTGCAGTTGTGTAATGGGGGTAGCTGAGTGCTGAAGCTATATCATGTTGTACTTTGATGTATTTCAATTATGAAATTCTGCTTCCTTAATATGGAAATGAAATATATTGTGTGCTTAATATGAATGTCAATTAGATTAATAAATGGATTATTAATAATATGGCAATTAGCCTGCTAATGGCGAATTAGCCTGCTAATTGGGTTCTGCTATTGCAAACGGTTATTGAAAAAATACCGTGGGCGATGACCTCACGCAACGCGCACAGTTTCTAGGAATAAACCTTCTTGGATCAATGAACAATCACACACGACTTTCTCTTGAAAACTTTTTGCGTTAGGCCACCTTGCGCAAATGTTTACCACATAAAAACTATGTGTCATGGACAGCCTTTGCCACACAGTTTCTTCTATGGACCGTGTGTGATACATTAAATAATGCAAACGATTTAACAGGAAAAATTGTGTGTGATGTACCTGTGAACGGAAACGTTTTCCTTGGAGCGACTGTGTGGGATGTACATACGAACGGAAACATTTAGCGGGGACTGACTGTGTGGGATGTACTTGCGACCGGAAACAATTTCGACATATAATTGTATTTTTTAGCTCTACTATATGTATTTCCGTATTTGAGCGCTGGCCAGTCGCACACGACCTCATTTTGCCGAGCGTGTGTACCAGGAGGGCATATCCCCGACGGTTTCTGGGTCGTGTGGGAAGGACCCCCCTATCGCCCACACTCACTTGGCGACAGTTTCAAATGCCGTCGCGGAAAGGGGTTTTAAACCGTTTGTTTAGGACCGACGCACACCAGTGAGTATATAACTTTGTCCACAATATATAGTTATATTAGCTCTGTTGTTCAATGTGTGTGCATCACAATGGAAAATGCAAATAGGATCATAGTATATTAGCCCTATGATCAATGTGTCATGTGTGCATATCTAAATTTTCAATTGGCTTATGTATTTACTAGTGATGGATGTAATTGTATATTCAGGAGGATGATGGTTGGGAGAAAAAGAGGAAGCTGGACCTTACTGGGTTCAAGGACCCGTACGATCCAGGGTATAGTGACGACGAAGAGTATGAGGTAAGCCTACTTGAAATTTAGATTGTTCATTTAGTTCCTTTGACATGGTGTATATGAATCTATAATGTATTAATGTAATTCATTCGTGTATGCAGTATGTCTCTGGAGAAGATGTGGATGTGGAGGACGGCAAGTTCGCGTCCTTCAAAGCGAAGGAAGAGGAGAAGATCAGGGCCAAGGGAGATGATTACTACTACAAGCGCAAGACCAACATTTGGCACTGCCCCTACTGCACCACCAAGCCAAAGCCAGTCCGGCCGCTTCATTTAACTTCTAGCTCATGCAGAAGATGTAGCCATCCACGGCGAGGACTACAAGATTAGGGGGCAGCATGCTGCCCTCGCGAAAGTCCCGACTCCCCTTCCCAATTGATGTGATCATGTGTTTTAATTACTTTTGGTTGTTTGGTGAACTTTTTGTGTGAACTGGATGTGTTCTATGGATGGTATGGTACTGTGATGTGTTCTATATATGCATGTGGCTATTTATATTGGGTATTTGTGTGTTTTTAAATTTGTCTGCTATGATTCATTTAAGTGTTGATTTTCAAAGTTTAGGTGCTGCAATGATCACACGTGTTGCTTCACTGATCAGACATGCTGCAAAGAATAAGAAAAAAGAGCAAATAGTCCATCATTTTATCAAATATTCCAATAACAGAGCAAAAAATAACATTTGAATGAAGATGTAATGATTTTTGTAATAAAGGAGTATTATCCTAATTTGACTCATGTTTATTAATCAAATGCATGCTTTTTCCCACCAGCATGTCTCATTATCCGATGTTTTGAACTGACATTCGACAGGACAGTATAAATTCAAAAAAATGCAAAAAATAAATAAAACCTTGGCAACCTATCTATGTTTGTGTAGGAGATCATGTGTGAAGGAAATATGCCCTAGAGGCAATAATAAAGTTGTTATTTATATTTCCTTATATCATGATAAATGTTTATTATTCATGCTAGAATTGTATTAACTGAAAACTTGATACATGTGTGAATACATAGACAAAACAAAGTGTCCCTAGTATGCCTCTACTAGACTAGCTCGTTAATCAAAGATGTTTAAGTTTCCTGACCATAGACATGTGTTGTCATTTGATAAACGGGATCACATCATTAGCAGAATTATGTGATGGAAAAGACCCATCCGTTAGCTTAGCATAATGATCATATAGTTTTTTCTATTGCTTTCTTCATGACTTATACATGTTCCTCTGACTATGAGATTATGCAACTCCCGAATACCGGAGGAACACCTTGTGTGCTATCAAACGTCACAACGTAACTGGGTGATTATAAACATGCTCTACAGGTGTCTCCGAAGGTGTTTGTTGGGTTGGTATAGATCAAGATTAGGATTTGTCACTCCGTGTATCGGAGAGGTATCTCTGGGCCCTCTCGGTAATGCACATCACTATAAGCCTTGCAAGCAATGTAACTAATGAGTTAGTTGCGGGACGATGCACTATAGAACGAGCAAAGAGACTTGCCGGTAACGAGATTGAACTAGGTATGAAGATACCGACAATCGAATCTCGGGCAAGTAACATACCGATGACAAAGGAAACAATGTATGTTGTTATGCGGTTTGACCGATAAAGATCTTCGTAGAATATGTAGGAGCCAAAATGAGCATCCAGGTTCCGCTGTTTGTTATTGACCGGAGATGAGTCTCGGTCATGTCTACATAGTTCTCGAACCCCTAAGGTCCACACGCTTAACGTTCGATGACGATTGGTATTATGAGTTCATGTTTTTTGATGTACCGAAGGTAGTTCGGAGTCCCGGATGTGATCACGGACATGACGAGGAGTCTCGAAATGGTCGAGACATAAATATTGATATATTGGAAGGCTATGTTTGGACACCAGAAAGGTTTCGGATAGGTTCGGGCATTTTTCGAAGTACCTGGGGGTTACCGGAACCCCCCGGGGGGCTTAATGGGCCTACATGGGCTTTAGTGGAAGAGAGGAGAGGCAACCAAGAGGTGGGGCGCGCCCCCACCCCCAAGCCCAATCCGAATTGGGAGGGGGGCCGGCCCCCTTTCCTTTCTCTCCCCTTCCCTTCCTTCCCCCTCCTAGTTGGACTAGGAAAGGGGGGAAACCTACTCCTAGTAGGAGTAGGATTCCCCCCTTGGGGGCGCACCATGAGGCCGGCCGGACCCTCCTCCCCTACTTTATATAAGGGGGAGGGGGCACCCCATAGACACACAAGTTATTGTTTTAGTCGTGTGCGGTGCCCCCTCCACATATTTCCACCTCGGTCATATCGTTGTAGTGCTTAGGCGAAGCCTTGCATCGGTAAATTCATCATCACCGTCACCACGCCGTCGTGATGACGAAACTCTCCCTCGGCCTCAGCTGGATCTAGAGTTCGAGGGACGTCACCGAGTTGAACGTGTGCAGATCGCGGACGTGCCGTGCGTTTGATACTTGATCTGTTGGATCGCGAAGACATTCAACTACATCAACCGCGTTACTTAACGCTTCCGCTTTCGGTCTACAAGGGTACATGGACACACTCTCCCCGCTCGTTGCTATGCATCTCCTAGATAGATCTTGTGTGATCGTAGGAATTTTTTGAAATACTGCGTTCCCCAACAGTGGTATCAGAGCCAGGTCTATGCGTACATGTTATATGCACGAGTAGAACACAAAGAGTTGTGGGCGATAATAGTCATACTGCTTACCAGCATGTCATGCTTTGATTCGGCGATATTGTTGGATGAAGCGGCCCAGACCGACATTACATGACCGCGTTCATGAGACTGGTTCTACCGCCATGCTTCGCACATAGGTGGCTAGTGGGTGTCTGTTTCTCCAACTTTAGTTGAATCAAGTGTGACTATGCCCGGTCCTTGTTGAAGGTTGAAACAACACACTTGACAAAAAATCGTTGTGGTTTTTTGATGCGTAGGTAAGAACGGTTCTTGCTAAGCCCGTAGCAGCCACGTAAAATTTGCAACAAGAAGTAGAGGACGTCTAACTTGTTTTTGCAGGGCATGTTGTGATGTGATATAGTCAAGACGTGATGATATATAAATTATTGTATGAGATGATCATGTTTTATAACAATTATCGGCAACTGGTAGGAGCCTTATGGTTGTCGCTTTATTGTATGAAATGCAATCGCCATGTAATTGTTTTACTTTATCACTAAGCGGTAGCGATAGTCGTGATAGCAATAGTTGGCGAGATGACAACGATGCATCGATGGAGATCAAGGTGTCAAGCCGGTGACGATGGTGATCATGACAGTGCTTTGGAGATGGAGATCAAAGGCACAAGATGATGATGGCCATATCATATCACTTATATTGATTGCATGTGATGTTTATCCTTTATTCATCTTATTTTGCTTAGTTCGGCAGTAGCATTATAAGATGATCTCTCACTAAATTTCAAGGTATAAGTGTTCTCCCCGAGTATGCACCGTTGCGACAGTTCTTCGTGCTGAGACACCACGTGATGATTGGGTGCGATAAGCTCTACATTCACATATAACGGGTGCAAGCCAGTTTTGCACACGCAGAATACTCCGGTTAAACTTGACGAGCCTAGCATATGCAGATATGGCATCGGAACACTGGGACCGAAAGGTCGAGCATGAATCATATAGTAGATATGATCAACATAGTGATGTTCACCATTGAAAACTACTCCATCTCACGTGATGATCGGACATGGTTTAGTTGATATGGATCACGTGATCACTTAGATGACTAGAGGGATGTCTATCTAAGTGGGAGTTCTTAAGTAATATGATTAATTAAAGTTTAATTTATCATGAACTTAGTACATGATAGTATTTTGCATGCCTATGTTGTTGTAGATCAATAGCTCGTGATGTAGCTCCCCGTTTATTTTTGATATGTTCCTAGAGAAAAACTATGTTGAAAGATGATGGTAGTAATGATGCGGACTAGGTCTGTGATTTGAGGATTATCCTCATTGCTGCACAAAAGAATTATGTCCTCTATGCACCGCTAGGTGACGGACCTATTGCAGGAGCAAATGCATACGTTATGAACGTTTGGCAAGCTCGGTATGATAACCACTTGATAGTTTAGTGCACCATGCTTTACGGCTTAGAACCGGGACTTCAAAAACGTTTTGAACGCCACAGAGCATATAAGATGTTCCAAGAGCTGAAATTGGTATTTCAGATTCATGCCCGAGTCGAGAGGTATGAGACCTCTGACAAGTACTTTGCCTACAAGATGGAGGAGAATAGTTCAACCAGTGAGCATGTGCTCAGATTGTCTTAGTACTACAATCGCTTGAATCAAGTGGGAGTGAATCTTCCAGATAAAATAGTGATTGACAAAGTTCTCTAGTCACTATCACCAAGTTACTAGAACTTTGTGATGAACTATAATATGCAAGGGATGACGAAAACGATTCCCGAGCTCTTCATGATGCTCAAGGCTGCAGAGAAATCAATAAGGAGCAGCAAGTGTTCATGATCAACAAGACCACCAGTTTCAAGAAAAAGGGTAAATGGAAGAAGGGGAACTTCAAGAAGAACGGCAAGCAAGTTACTGCTCAAGTGAAGAAGCCCAAGTCTGGACCTAAGCCTGAGACTGAGTGCTTCTACTGCAAAGGGACTGGTCACTGGAAGCGGAACTGCCCCAAGTATTTGGCGGATAAGAAGGATGGCAAAGTGAACAAAGGTATATGTGACATACATGTTATTGATGTGTACCTTACTAATGCTCGCAGTAGTGCCTGGGTATTTGATACTGGTTCTGTTGCTAATATTCGCAACTCGAAACAGGGACTACGGATTAAGCGAAGATTGGCTAAGGACGAGGTGACGATGCGCGTGGGAAATGGTTCCAAAGTCGATCTGATCGCTATCAGCACACTACCTCTACATCTACCTTCAGGATTAGTTTTAGACCTGAATAATTGTTATTTAGTGCCAGCGTTAAGCATGAACATTATATCTCACTATAGGAATCAGCTACTTTGCCGTCTGCCACGGCATACGGCAAAGGCAAGGATGGCGGACGGCAAAGGCCTTTGCCGTCTGCCACGGACGGCAAAAGGCTCCGGCAAAGTAGGCATCGGTAAAGAGCTTCTTTGCCGTCTGCTTTTTGAAGCGGACGACAAAGGGGCCTTTGCTATCAGCGGCTGACGGCAAAGAAAGCCGACGGCAATAAATGCGCTGTTAGTCCGTTAGGCGGCTAATGGTAGCCTTTCTCATCCGCCGCTGACGGCAAAGAGCATCCGGCCTTTGCCGTCCGCCGGATGACGTCAGCTGGACGTCACTACGGGACAAGCCTTTGCCGTCTGCTGCTGTAGGCAAATGTGGGCATTCTTTGCCGTCTTCCACTGTAGGCAAACCCTTTGTCGTCCGCCGCTGTAGGCAAACTGACCAAATGGGTCAGCTCCCAGGGAGCACAGGTGGCCGCCGCGTGGCTTCTTTGCCGTCCGCGGCAGACGGCAAAGGAGCCTTTTCCATCAGCGGCTGACGGCAAAGGTGCCTCTTTTTTTCTGTTTTTTTAAATCCAACAATTTTCACAGCAAATATATGACATATATATATATATTTCACAGGGCAATTTAACAGCAAACATATGACATATCCAGCACATAAGTTTCATCGTTCATACATATATAGTTCCATCCATTCATACATAGCAAGTTACACATACACATTGTTCCATCCATACAAAGTTTCATCAATATAGCAAGTTCCATCATAGCAAGCTAGAAGAATACTAGAGGAGAATGAAAGAAAAAATAAGCACTCCATCATAGCAAGCTAGCTTCCCTGAAGTGAATGAAATCTGCAAAATGGCAAATAAGAAAGTTAGAAAAAGGTGACTAGAAGAAGAAGTATATGCCATTTATGAGCTAACTTAGGTGAAATGGATCATTTATGAGCTAACTTAGTTGAAATGGATCGTTTATGAGCTAACCTAGGTCAAATAGATCGTTTATGAGCTAACTTAGGTATAATGCATCATTTTAGAGCTAACCTAGGTAAGATGGGTCATTTTGGAGCTAACCTAGGTGAAATGGATCATTTTTTAGCTAAGTTAGGTGAAATGGATCATTTATGAGCTAACCTAGGTGAAATAGATCGTTTATGAGCTAACTTAGGTAAAATGCATCATTTTAGAGCTAACCTGGGTGTGATGGGTCATTTTGGAGCTAAACTAGGTAAAATGGATCGTTTGTGAGCTAACCTTGGTAAGATGGGTCATTTTAGAGCTAACTTGGGTAAAATGCATCATTTTGGAGCTAACCTAGGTAAGATGGGTCATTTTGGAGCTAACCTAGGTAAAATGGGTCATTTTAGAGCTAACATAGGTAAAATGGATCATTTTGGAGCTAGTATTTCAAGTAAGGCAGATCCCATAAGCATGTCTTGTGAGTCCAGGCGTGCTTAGAATTATACCCCTTGAAGTACCCTGGACGCTCTGGATCTGGCTCGAGAGCGTTTAACTGATCCAGGGTCTGTTGGCCTGTCAACGCAGGTGGTGCAGAGTTTTTGACAACTCTACCTCTGATGAAGTTCTTCTTGTCTTTCCTGAACTTATGGCGAGGATCCAGGAACTGTCTATGCATGTCGAAGCAAGAAAACTTGCGACCGGCCTGAAGCCAACGAAACTCAAGAGCTCCCTTGCATGTGGGGCACGGGAACCTTCCATGCACACACCAGCCAACGAATAGCGCATACGCCGGCAAGTCATGCGTCGAGTACATGTACCAGACACGCATTATGAAGTTCCGTTTGCTATAGGCGTCGTATGTCTTGAACCCATTATCCCAGGCTTCTTGCAATTCGTCCTTAAGCGGCTGCATGTACACATTCATATTTTTCGCCGGATAGTTGGGCCCTGGAATTATCAACGTCAGGAAAATGTTCTTTCTTTGCATAATCTGTCCGGGAGGGAGATTGAGTGGAAAGACAAATACGGGCCAACAACTGTATTGGGCTGCCGTCAGACCAAACACACTGAACCCATCCATGCTGATGCCGGCTCGAGGATGCCTCGGATCTGCCGCTTTGTCAGCATGTAATTCATCAAACTTTTTCCACGCAACACCATCCGATGTGTGTACGATCATCAGATTCCCATATGCATCTAGTTCGGTTCTTTTGCCCGTTTTGTGCCATGTCATCTGTCTGGCCGTCTCTTCGACCATGAAAAGACGTTGAAGTCTTGGTACGATTGGCATATACCGAAGAACACTAACGAGGATTTTGGTCTGTGTCTTCTCACCCATACCGTTGTCTACCACAACATACCTGGAAGACTTGCAAATGGGACAATAGTTCAAGTCCGCATAGTCAAGCCTAAATAAGACACATCCTTTCTCACAGGCATGTATCTTCTCATAGGGCATCTTCAGTGCACGGAGGATTTTTTCCGACTGGTACAGGTTTGCAGGCATTACATGGCCTTTGGGTAGAAAGCATCCAAATACTGTCATCATTGCGTCGTAGAATTCTCTGCCCAAGTTGAACTGAGCCTTCAGAGCCATTACTTGTGAGATGGCATCCAACTGACAAAGCTCAGTGTGCTCGTGGAGCAGACGTTTTGAAGACTCCAACATTTCATTGAAGGCCTTTGCAGATTCCTCCATCTCCTCGTCCGGATCCCGAGCATCATCGAAGTCTTGCACCATGTTTTCCATCCCGGTACCATGCTCGTCGGTGCGATGACGATCCACCTCAGCTCGGTCACGTTGGGCAGACTCACCATGATATGTCCACACCGTATAATCGGGCGTAAAACCACTCTTCTGTAGGTGTTTACCCATTTCAGCCTCTGTCCTCTTTTCCCAATTGCCGCACCGTAAACAGGGGCACCAGGTTTTCCTCTGGCCATTTGCAAATGCGCTTGCACAAACCCCTTGGTTTTTGTGAACCATTCAGTGCTCCATTTGTTCTGACCAATGTGACCGGCTTACATCCACGCACGATCACTCATCTTGACTTTCAGAGCTACTGGACACACAACAAATATATATATATATATATAATTCACCATATATATTCATCAGTTGATCTACTTTGTCAATTTTATTACGTCCATGCAACCTACACTCTAATAGGTAATGATAGGTCCTAATCCCACCCGAGTATGTGTAGATTCGGTTCATTTTCCCATGCTATGCTCCGGATCCGACGCAAAATTTTGGCAGCACCTCCCCGCTGTTCTCCTGATACACGTCTCTGCAATAAACAAAGAGGATGTGTACCCGGAGAACAACAGGGGAGGCACTGACGAAATTTATGCGTCGGATCCGGAGCAAAGCATATGGGAAAACGAACCCAATCTACACATACTCGGGCTGTCCATGGATAGCGTTGGACAATTTGAAAGAATCACGGTTATAAATATGCAAATGCATGCATATTTATAACTATAACGCTTTCGAACAGGAGACACATATTGGTTACGCATACTGATGATTCAAGAGAGATATATAGCTAGCTATCAAGTTTCATCGGCACGAACACCGGAACAGAGCAAATAATTAAGGGGGGAGGAGGACATGTCATTTGTGCTCACCCACGAATGAAGGGGCAGAGATCATCAAACGCATGGGAGGTCGTCGAACACCAAAACTCGCAGCGATGAAACAACTGCACATTTAAATATACTCGATCAACACAATTATATATGATGTTTTTCATAACAAAATCGAAAAATATATGACCTAACTCATAATTCACAAATATATGACCCCGTCGGCCTCTGGAAGGCCAAAGAGCACCTTTTCGGGAGGTGTCGGGGGTCGGGGTGTCGTGTCGGTGTCGGGGTGCCGTGTCGGGGTCGAGGTGCTGTTTCAGGGTCGGGGTGTCGGGGTCGGGGTGTCGGGGTCAGGGAGTCAGAGGGTCAGGGTGTCAGGGTGTGGTGTCGGGGTCAGGGTGTCGGGGTCAGGGGGTCGGGGTGCTGTTTCGGGGTCGGGGTGTCGTGTCAGGGTCGGGGTGTCGGGGTGTGGTGTCGGGGTCGGGGTGTCGGGGTCAGGGGGTCAGGAGGTCGGGGTGTCAGGGTGTGGTGTCGGGGTCAGGGGGTCGGGGTGTCGTGTCGGGGTCGGGGTGTTTCCTTCTATCCTTTTCTTCTTTCCTTTCTTCTTCTTCTCCTTTCCTTCTCTTCTTCTTTCCCTTCTACATATTCTTCTTTTCTTCTTCTACTTTTTTCATCTTTTTTCTACTTCTTTTAATAATATAACTAATTATCTAAAACACATGCACTAAATCTAACACTAACACTAACACATATCTAGACCTAAATCTAACACAAACAATTAAACAGCAAAAAAAGAAAAAACAGAAAAAAAAATAACTCACTAGAGCTCGGGGGTGGCGGTGGCGACGGGGGCGGCGGGCGGCAGGGTGGCGGTGGCGACGGGTGTGGCAGGGCTCCGAGGCGGTGGAGCTCAGGGGGAGCCGGCAGGGAGGCGGGGCCGATGGGGCCGCGGTGGCGCCGGGGTGGTGGGGGCAGCGGGGCGCCGGGGCAGTGGGACGGTCGGGCGGCGACGTGGTGGGGCGCCGGGGCGACGGGATGGTGGGGCGACGGGGCGTCGGCGGGTGGGGGGCGGCGGGGTGGTGGGGCGACGGGGCAGGCTGCGGCGGGTGGTGGTGGCGGCGGCGGGTGCTGGGGGCGGCGGGGGGTCGATCTGGTCGTGGAGAGAAACAGAGAAGAAGGGGGTGGGGGGCTCGGCCGTTAGTTAGGTTAGTGAAGTTAGGTCTTTGCCGTCCGCCGTGCTTTGCCGTCCGCTATTTTTCTCTCTTTGTCGCTAGCGGACGACAAAGAGGGGAGCCGTTAAGTTTTACCTAATCAGCTCGTAAGTGGGGCCACCTCTCTCTTTGCCGTCAGCCAGCTGACGGCAAAGAACTGGCTGATGGCAAAATCCTTCTTTGCCATCAGCCAGTTCTTTGCCGTCCGTTTTTCGTAAGCGGACGGCAAAGACCTTCTTTGCCATCAACTAGCAGACGGCAAAGAACTGGCAGACGGCAAATAAGCTAATACCAGTAGTGTCTGGATCTTGTTTGATGCGAGATGGTTATTCATTTAAATCTTTGAATAATGGTTGTTCTATTTATAAGAGTAATATCTTTTATGGTCATGCACCCTTGAAGAGTGGTCTATTTTTGTTGAATCTCGATAGTAGTGGTACACATATTCATAATATTGAAGCCAAAAGATGCAGAGTTGATAATGATAGTGCAACTTATTTGTGTGGCACTGTCGTTTGGGTCATATTGGTGTAAAGCGCATGAAGAAACTCCATACTGATGAACTTTTGGAATCACTTGATTATGAATCACTTCGTACTTGTGAACCATGCCTCATGAGCAAGATGACTAAAACTCCGTTCTCCGAAACAATGGAGCGAGCAACAGATTTATTGGAAATAATACATACTGATGTATGCGGTCCAATAAATATTGAGGCTCGCGGCGGGTATCGTTATTTTCTGACCTTCACAGATGATTTAAGCAGATATGGATATATCTACTTGATGAAACATAAGTCTGAAACATTTGAAAAGTTCAAAGAATTTCAGAGTGGTAACAAGAAAATAAAGTTTCTGTGATCTGATCGTGGAGGAGAATATTTGAGTTACGAGTTTGGTCTTCATTTAAACAACGCGGAATAGTTTCGCAACTCACGCCACCCGGAATACCACAGCGTAATGGTGTGTCTGAACGTCGTAACCACACTTTATTAGATATGGTGCGATCTATGATGTCTCTTACTGATTTACCGCTATTGTTTTGGGGTTATGCTTTAGAGACGGTTGCATTCACGTTAAATAGGGCACCATCTAAATCCGTTGAGATGACACCTTATGAACTGTGGTTTGGCAAGAAACTCAAGTTGTCGTTTCTTAAAGTTTGGGGCTGCGATGCTTATGTGAAAAAGCTTCAACCTGATAAGCCCGAACCCAAATCGGAGAAATATGTCTTCATAGGATACCCAAAAGAGACTGTTGGGTACACCTTCTATCACATATCCGAAGGCAAGATATTCGTTGCTAAGAATGGATCCTTTCTAGAGAAGGAGTTTCTTTCGAAAGAAATGAGTGGGAGGAATGTAAAACTTTATGAGGTAATTGTACCTTCTCTCAAATTGGAAAGTAGTTCATCACAAAAATCAGTTCAAGTGATGCCTACACCAATTAGTGAGGAAATTAATGATGATCATGAAACTTCTGATCAAGTTACTATCGAACCTCGTAGGTCAAACAGAATGTGTTCCGCACCAGAGTGGTATAGTAATCCTATTCTAGGAATCATGTTACTAGACCATGACGAACCTACGAACTATGAGGAAGCGATGATGAGCCCAGATTCCGTGAAATGGTTTGAGGCCATGAAATCTGAGATGGGATCCATGTATGAGAACAAAGTATGGACTTTGATTGACTTGCCCGATAATCGGTGAGCCATTGAGAATAAATGGATCTTCAAGAGGAAGACGGACACTGATAGTAGTGTTACTATCTACAAAGCTTGAATTGTCGCAAAAGGTTTTCGACAAGTTCAAGGTGTTAACTACGATGAGATTTTCTCACTCGTATCGATGCTTAGAGTCTGTCTGAATCATGTTAGCAATTGCCGCATTTTATGAAATTTGGCAAATGGATGTGAAAACTGCATTCCTTAATGGATATCTCAAAGAAGATTTGTATATGATGCAACCATAAGGTTTTGTCGATCCTAAAGGTGCTAACAAAGTGTGCAAGCTCTAGTGATCCATTTATGGACTGGTGCAAGCCTCTCGGAGTTGGAATATACGCTTTGATAGTGTGATCAAAGCATATGGTTTTATACAGACTTGTGGTGAAGCCTGTATTTACAAGAAAGTGAGTGGGAGCACTACAACCTTTCTGATAAGTACATGTGAATGACATATTGTTGATCGGAAAAGATGTAGAATTTTATGGAAAGCATAAAGGAGTGTTTGAAAGGAGTTTTTCAAAGAAAGACCTCGGTGAAGCTGCTTACATATTGAGCATCAAGATCTATAGAGATAGATCAAGATGCTTGATAAGTTTTTTCAATGAGTACATACCTTGTCAAGATTTTTGAAGTAGTTCAAAATGGAACAGTCAAAGAAGGAGTTCTTGCCTGTGTTGCAAGGTGTGAAGTTGAGTAAGACTCAAAACCCGACCATGGTAGAAAATAGAAAGAGAATGAAAGTCATTCCCTATGCCTCAGTCATAGGTTCTATAAAGTATGCTATGCTATGTACCAAACCTATTGTGTACCTTGCCATGAGTTTGACAAGGGGTACGATGTTGATCCAGGAGTGGATCACTTGACAACGTTCAAAATTATCCTTAGAAGACTAAGGAGATATTTCTCGGTTATGGAGGTGATAAAGAGTTCGTCGTAAAGAGTTACGCTGATGCAAGATTTTACACCGATCTGGATGACTCTGAGTCTCAATCTGGATACATATTGAAAGTGGGGGCAATTAGCTAGAGTAGCTCCATGCAGAGCACTGTAGACATAGAAAATTTGCAAAATACATACGGCTCTGAAAGTGACAGACCCATTGACTAAGCTTCTCTCACAAGCAAAACATAATCACACCTTAGTACTCTTTGGGTGTTAATCACATAGCGATGTGAACTAGATTATTGATTATAGTAAAACCCTTTCGGTATTAGTCACATGGCGATGTGAACTATTGGTGTTAAATCACATGGCGATGTGAACTAGATTATTGACTCTAGTGCAAGTGAGAGACTGAAGGAAATATGCCCTAGAGGCAATAATAAAGTTGTTATTTATATTTCCTTATATCATGATAAAGGTTTATTATTCATGCTAGAATTGTATTAACCGGAAACTTGATACATGTGTGAATACATAGACAAAACAAAGTGCCCCTAGTATGCCTCTACTAGACTAGCTCGTTAATCAAAGATGGTTAAGTTTCCTGACCATAGACATGTGTTGTCATTTGATGAACGGGATCACATCATTAGGAGAACGATGTGATGGACAAGACCCATCCGTTAGCTTAGCATAATGATCGTATAGTTTTTGCTATTGCTTTTTTCATGACTTATACATGTTCCTCTGACTATGAGATTATGCAACTCCCGAACACCAGAGGAACACCTTGTGTGCTATCAAACATCACAACGTAACTGGGTGATTATAAAGATGCTCTACAGGTGTCTCCGAAGGTGTTTTTTGGGTTCGCATAGATCAAGATTAGGATTTTTCACTCCGTGTATCGGAGAGGTATCTCTGGGCCCTCTTGGTAATGCACATCACTATAAGCCTTGCAAGCAATGTAACTAATGAGTTAGTTGCGGGATGATGCACTACGGAACGAGTAAAGAGACTTGCTGGTAACGAGATTGAACTAGGTATGAAGATACCGACGATCAAATCTCGGGCAAGTAACATACCGATGACAAAGGGAACAACATATGTTGTTATGCGGTTTGACCGATAAAGATCTTCATAGAATATGTAGGAGCCAAAATGAGCATCCACGTTCTGCTATTGGTTATTGACCGGAGATGGGTCTCGGTCATGCCTACATAGTTCTCGAACCCGTAGGGTCCGCACGCTTAACGTTCAATGAGGATCGGTATTATGAGTTTATGTGTTTTGATGTACCGAAGGTAGTTCGGAGTCCCGGATGTAAGCACGGACATGACGAGGAGTCTCGAAATGGGTCGAGACATAAAGATTGATATATTGGAAGGCTATGTTTTGATACCAGAAAGGTTTCAGATAGGTTCGGGCATTTTCCGAAGTACCGGGGGGTTACCGGAACCCCCCGGGGGATTAATGGGCCTACATGGGCTTTAGTGGAAGAGAGGAGAGGCAGCCAAGAGGTGGCCCCCCCAAGCCCAATCCGAATTGGGAGGGGGGCCGGCCCCCCTTTCCTTTCTCTCCCACTTCCCTTCCTTCGCCCTACTAGTTGGACTAGGAAAGGGGGGAAACCTACTTCTAGTAGGAGTAGGATTCCCCCCCTTGGGGGCGCACCATGAGGCCAGCCGGCCCCCTCCTCCCCTCCTTTATATACGGGGGAGGGGGGCACCCCATAAACACACAAGTTATTGTTTTAGCTGTGTGCGGTGCCCCACTCCACATATTTCCACCTCGGTCATATCGTTGTAGTGCTTAGGCAAAGCCCTGCATCGGTAACTTCATCATCACCGTCACCACGCCGTCGTGCTGATGAAACTCTCCCTCGGCCTCAGCTGGATCTAGAGTTCGAGGGACGTCACCGAGTTGAACATGTGCAGATCGCGGAGGTGTCGTGTGTTCGGTACTTGATCGGTTGGATCGCGAAGACGTTCGACTACATCAACCGTGTTACTTAACACTTCCGCTTTCGGTCTACGAGGATACGTGGACACACTCTCCCCGCTCGTTGCTATGCATCTCCTAGATAGATCTTGCATGATCGTAGGAATTTTTTTGAAATTCTGCGTTCCCCAACAATGTGTGCAAAATTTGAGGAGATTTAGAGGAGGTCAAAGAAATTTGAATTTGAGAAATGTGCTCCAAATGAGCTCCCAGGCTAGGGTAAACAGTCCCATTTGTAATAAAGTATTTTTGGACCTACTCTAAATGAGCCTAATGTTTTTATTAACATCTATTCAATCTATATAGGGTAGATTCGAAGTCTCACTATTTTTTGAATTAATCTTCATATTTTTTATTTTCATTTGAAAAGATATGCTTTAACATAAAAACTATTAAATACACGTTTAAAATTTGAAAATGGAAAACTAAGTTCAGATCCTTCTTATTCACTTTGAAATAAAGTTTTGGTGATTTTTTTATTTTTTAAAAAATTTCAAACAGAGAAGGTAACCCAACCTCCTCTCCTTGAACTCTATGAAATGTTGTACGTGATAGCTCATATGTGTGAAGGTTTTTTCATGAAAATGACCATAGACCAAATTTATGATTTTTTGTTGGTAACATGTCACATAAGACAACATTGTGCGCAAGTTTTATATTTTTTTTGTTTTTTAATTAATGGTGCTCATTTGACCTCGATGGTGCCAGCTAGGTTTTTTTTAAACATATCCGTATACCAAGTTTAGTAATTTTCCTCGTTAGTGTGTCTTATGAAACGACGAACGGCGAAGGTTTCATATTTTTTGATTTTTTAAAAATTAGTTATGCTCAGTCAAAGCCTTGGAAACCCCGTTGACCAGCTCAAAACCCCTCTAAACCCCACGGGGTTTCGCCTAACCCTAGCTCCGAATGTCGGCCGTCCGATCATACCCTGGCGCCAAGCGACGTCCCTCAGATGTGGTCTTCTAGAAGGAATTCGGTGGGCAGGCTGCGTGCAGGCTCCGCGCCATTGGATCACATGGACGGCTCCGCATCGTTGTATCATGGGGCGATCCGCGAGAGGCGATCCTATTGGTTGTGCTCGGCTGCTCGCCCACCACTGACTCTGCAAAAAAATGTAGTTATTGGGCCCAAAAGGAAACCAAGCTCTGGTTGGTCCGTCGAATTGCGTCGTTTTTTGCATCGTTTGGTCTGTTTTTTGTGAACGTGCCGGCTCTGTTTTTTTGCATCGTTTGAAATTACACAACAATTGACATTGCCTAGAAAATTTAGTTCTTTTTGTTCAATACAAATGAAAAATGACCAAATTTATAAGGGCCAAATTTATTTTTATCATGCAAAATGGACACAAACTATTAAAAAATTGTCTCTTTTTGTTTATATAATATATATGACCACGGATTCCAACGCGTGTAATTAGCTTCCTTTTCTTCTTCTTTTCAAACCACGGTTTCCCACGCGTGTACACTCCCGATGTCACGGTGGGTGTGAAAACGGGCTACTTCACATTTGACCCCGTTATTGCCACGGGGAAATAACACGTAGCACTACGGCTATTTAAGCCACCCTCTGCCTCTGACATCCCTCATCCATCTCCCATCCTCTGGCATCTGCCCTTCTTGCTCTTCGACCCCTTCTCCTTCTTTTGCACATCCCTCAGCCATGCAGTACATTGGACCAACCTACCGCTTCCCACCCGCCGTGCCGGAGAGGCTCTACCCTATCGCCGTGTATACGTTGAGCGCACACTACGTGTGTGGGCGATATCAAGGTGGAGGACCGCAAGGAACTTCACTGAGTTCTTCCTCACGACCGGCTACCGCCACCTCCCGCGGGAATCTCCAACGATGTTCCGCGTCGAGGAGGTCATCCAAAATGGGGTGGTGGTTGCTCTCCTTCCCCACTTCACCAACACGTTCGATGCCTTTTACCTCCTCGGCCGGGTGTTTTGGTGTGGCTGCGAGTTCATCACTTTCACCACCCACAACATGTTCACGGAGTACACCAACATCTTCCCCACCGCATCGTGCATGCACACTCTTCCGTACCCCTGATACGTCTCTATCGTATCTATAATTTTTGATTGTTTCGTGCCGATATTATACAACTTTCACATATTTTTGGCAACTTTTTATATGATTTATTGGACTAACCTATTGATCCAGTGCCCAGTGCCAATTCCTATTTTTTGCATGTTTTTGTTTCGCAGAAAATCCATATCAAACGAATTCCAAACGCGATAAAAATTTATGGAGAATTATTTTGGAATATATGTGATTTTGGGAGGGGGAATCAACGCAAACGGGGGCCCATAGTGCCCACAACTCACCAGGGCGCGCCCCAGGCCCCAGGCGGGCCCAGGTGTCTTATGCTCTCCTTGAACGTCGGTTGGAGCTATACTTCGGGCGCAAGGAAGCTTATATCCGGAAAAAATCATGTTAAAATTTCAGCGCAATCGGAGTTACGGATCTCCTGAAATGTAAGAAACGGTTTTTGGCCAGATCTGGGGAATGCGAAACAGAAGAGAACAGAAAGGGAGATCCAATATCAGAGGGTGATACATCTCCAACGTATCTATAATTTTTGATTGTTCTATGTTGTTATATTATAGTTCTAGGATGCTTTACAATCATTTTATAGCAACTTTATATCATTTTTTGGAACTAACCCGGACTGACGATGTTTTCAGCAGAACTACCGTGGTGTTTTTTGTGTGCAGAAATGAAAGTTCTCCAAATGATCTGAAACTTTTTGATGATTTTTTTGGAACAAAAGAGACCCCTGAAGCTTTGTGGGAGGGCTAGAAGAGCCACGAGGAGGGCACAACCCACCAGGGCGCGCCTGGTGGGCCAGGCTTGCCCCGGTGGGTTGTGCTCACCTCAAGGCCCATATTCGCGTGAAACCGACGCCAATAAATCCTATAAATAGAGAAACCATCAGAAATAACCCTAGATCAGAAGTTCCGCCGCCGCAAGGCTCTGTAGCCACCGAAAACCAATCCAGACCCTTTCCGGCACCCTGCCGGAGGGGGGAATCATCACCGGTGGCCATCTTCATCATCCCGGCGACTACCACGATGAGGAGGGAGTAGTCCACCCTCGGGGCTGAGGGTTTGTACCAGTAGCTATGTGTTTAATCTCTCTCTCTCTCGTGTTCTTGAGATGTCATGATCTTGATGTATCGCAGGCTTTGTTAATATAGTCGGATCATATGGTGTTTTCCCCTCTCTATCTTGTTGTGATGAATTGAGTTTTTCCCTTTGAGATTTCATTGTTATCGGATTGAATACTTTTATGGATTTGAGAACACTTGATATATGTCTTAAAATTGAATACTCATGGTGACAATGGGGTATCGTATTGATTCACTTGATATATGTTTTGGCACTCAACTCGCGGATTCTCGAGGTGACATTTGGGTAATCTATGCATAGGGGTTGATGCACGTTCTTGTCTTTGTTTCTTCTGTAGAAATCTTGGGGCACACTTTGAAGTTCTTTCTATTGGATTGAGTATTATGAATATGAATTTGCGTTGGTGTTATTTTAGTACGAACTCTAGGATAGATCGAATAGAAAGAATAGCTTTATGTTATTTTAGTACGAACTCTTGAATAGATCGAACGAAAAGAATAGCTTTGAGGTGGTTTCGTGCCCTACAAACAATTTATTCTTATGTTCTCCGCTAGATAGGAACTTTGAAGTGATTCTTCATCGCATATTGAGGGATGGTTATATGATCCAATTATATTAGCATTGTTGAGAGATTGCACTAGCGAAAGTGCGGACCCTAGGCCTCATTTTCAAGCATTGCAATACCGTTTTTGTGCCCGTTTACTATTTGCTACCTTGCTGTTTTTATTTATTCAGATTATAAAAATATATTTGTACCATCAATATTACACTTTTATCACCATCTCTTCGCCGAACTAGTGCACCTATACAATTTGCCATTGTATTGGGTGTGTTGGGGACACAAGAGATTTCCTGTATTTGGTTGCAGGGTCGTTTGAGAGAGACCATCTTCGTCCTACACCTCTCACGGATTGATAAACCTTAGGTCATCCACTTGAGCGAAAATTGCTACTGTCCTACAAAACTGTGCGATTGGAGGCCCAACACGTGTCTACAAGAATAAAGTTGCGTATTAGACATCAACCTGTGGATTTGGAGAGGTCATGACCTTATTTAGTGATGAATCCACTATTTTGGAAGAGGTTTCAATTGACTATGATAACAAAGTTGCTATCTATGATGATTATGGCGATGACATGTATGCTATAAAGAATAATGATAACCATGAAACTTGTCATCATGATTTTAATTTTCACTCTCATGATAGTTATTTTGTTGAGTTTGCTCCCACTACTATTGACAAGAAGAAATTTGCTTACGTGGAGAGTAACAACATTTCTATGATTATGCATCATGAAAAGAGTTTCTTATGTGATGGTTATATTGTCGAATTCATTCATGATGCTACTAAAAACTATTATGAGGGAGGAACTTATGCTTGTAGGAATTGCAATAATATCTAGTTTCCTCTCTATGTGTTGAAAGTTTTGAAGTTATGCTTGTTTTGCCTTCCTATGCTAGTTGATTCTTGTTCCCATAAGTTGTTTGCTCACAAAATCCCGATGCATAGGAAGTGGGTTAGACTTAAATGTGCTAGTCATATGCTTCATGATGCTCCCGTTATGTTTCAATTCTTATCTTTTATGTGAGCATCATTGGAATCATCATGCCTAGCTAAAAGGCATTAAAGAAAAGCGCTTGTTGGGAGACAACCCAAAACTTTTACCTACTGTTTTTGTGTGTTCACATGATTATGCTACTGTAGTAATCATGTTTTATTGTTTTTGTTTCAATAAAGTGCCAAGTAAAGCCTTTGGGATCATGTTGGGTGATAGTTGATTTGATCTTGTTGAAAAACAAAAACTTATGCCCTCACGAAAATAATTCTCATTTTTAACAGAAGAGTGCTTTTGAGTTGATTCTTTTTGCAGAAGATTAATATATAAATTTCTCACGTGGTCCTAATATTTTTCATAATATTTGGAGTAGCATAAGTATGGTTTGAGTCCAGATTACTACACACTGTTCTCTTTTTGATAGATTATGGTTTCAATGCATAGTTTGGTTGTTTCCTAGTTTCCATGGCTTATATTGCTCAATATAAAATAGTGGAAATGATATGCTACAGTATACATTGTGTGGAAACAATTATTAATCTTGTTTTTTTACAGTACCAAAGTGAAATGGTTTGCTCTTTATCATACTAACCTATCTCGCGAAGTTTCGTTAATTTTGTGTGATTGGAGTTTTCAAGTTTTGGGTGAGACATTGATATGAGGAGAATAAGGAGTGAAAAGACCCTAAGCTTAGGGATGCCCAAGGCACCCCAAGGCAATATTCAAGCAATATCCAAGCAACTAAGCTTGGAGATGCCTCGGAAGGCATCCCCTCTTTCGTCTCCCACATTATCGGTAACCTCACTTGGAGCTATATTTTCATTCGTCACATGATATGAGTTTTACTTGGAGTGTCATTTTATTTTGTTAGTATTTGCTTGCTGTCATTTAGAATAATGTTTTGCATCTTTTATTTCAATAAAACTGTCGAGGATAGCCCTCGCCATGCTTATTTTGCAAGTATACTTGTTGTTGTTTCAAAACAGAAAGTTTACCGCTGTTGCAAAAATTCCGTAGAAAAGTAAGAATGTGATAAAATGTTGAAACTTTTTGCATAATAAGCTCTGATAAATTTTCTACAGTTTTGTATTTTTTTCAGAATTTTTGGAGTTAAAGAAGTATTGATAATCTTGCATTCTTTACAGACTGTACTTTTTTTGGCAGATTGCTGTTATGTTTGCATTGTTTGCATATGTTTGCTTGTTTAATGATTCTATTTGAGGATAGAAGTATTAAATATGCAGAGGCATTTAGTATGCAATGTTGAATAATATTTTTTGTGATTTTCTACAGTATAGAATGATAAGGTTTTTTGCATTGGTTTATACTAACTTATCTCACGAGTTCTTGTTGAGTTTTGTGTGGATGAAGTTTTTAAGATTTAGGGAAGCCATGATATGAGAGGAATTAAGGAGACACAAAAGCTCAAGCTTGGGGATGCCCAAGGCACCCCAAGATAATATTTCAAGAAGTCTCAAGCATCTAAGCTTGGGGATGCCCCGGTAGGCATCCCACCTTTCTTCTTCAACAATTATCGGTTAGTATCGGTTGAGCCTAAGTTTTTGCTTCTTCACATGATGTGTGCTATTCTTAGAATGTCATTTTATTTTGTTTTGCTTGCTGTTTTAATAGAACACTTAGATCTGAAAGTTTTTAAATAAAATAGAGTCCTCAAATAGTTGCCAGGGAGGCTAGGTAAGCGGCACTCACATCCCGTCAACGAAGCTCTTTTCTATGGAATTGCTCTAGTGCTTCACTTATATCTTTTTAGCACGGTGTGCTTTAGTATTTTTGAATAAATTATCTCTTGATTCACTTAAATTAATTTGAGAGAAAGAAATATTATGCTCATGATCTTCACTTATATTTGTTTGAGCTTATCAAAAGCAACACATGAAAATTAGTTCCAAAGTGATAGATATCCAAGAAGGATATAATAAAAACTTTCATGAAGATCATTGGACAAAATAAACTTGATTCTTTGTAATAGTTTTGAGATATGATGATGTGATATGTGAGTCATGTTGATGAGTAGTTGTGCTTTAGTAAGAATATTGGTGTTAAGGTTTGTGATTCCCTATGCAAGAACGAAAGTCAATAGTCATGCAATGAAATTACATCCTACTTGTGGTGCACTATTCAGTGTTAATTATGCTTAATGCTCGCTTATGAGATTATTCGTTTCTTCGTTGGCCGCTTCTCAGTCTTTTGCTAGCCTTCATTTTGCACTAAGTATGATCACTACTTGTGCATCCAAAAACTTCTAAACCAGTTTTGCCACATGAGTCCACTATATCTACCTATATGCGGTATTCTTTTGCCTTTCTAAGCAAATTTGTATGTGCCATCTCTAATTTTCAAAATAAATTTCTCTTTTGTGTGCTCGTACCGCTCGCGAGGCGGTGAGGGGTGGCCAATATTTTCCATGCTAGATGTGTTATTCTCACGATGAGTGTTTATTCACTTGTCATTGCATGAGAGTAAGGCAAAGGTATTAGGGATGCCCAGTCCCGAAATGAAACATGAATTTACTTTATGTCGTCAAATAATAAATTCCTTGGAAAGTGTTGGTATGGAGGGCACCCGTGGATACGGTTAGCCATGGAAAGTGAAAGTATGGTGGAAAAAGGAATAAACTTTATTTTCTGTTTGGGAACCGCCTATGATATATCTAGCATGGAAAGTGTTGGGAGCTCTAAGTCGTTTTCGTTGGTGGGAAAAGTATGCCTCTCAAAATGTTTTATCTCTCAATTTTTGCTTTGAGCTCTGGCACCTCTATAAATCCCTATTTCCCTCCGCGAAGGGCCTTTCTTTTACTTTATGCAATTTTTATTTTTAATTTGAGTCTCCATCTTCTCTTATAAAGCACCAACTAGGGGGCACTATGATCGTACTTGAGCATTGGGTGTAGCTAATATGCGAGTGTGTTTCATGAATGGATAAATGATTGAGCATAATGGGCTAGGGATAACTTATTTTAGCGTTGATATTTTGAAAGACATGGTTGCTTGTTGATATGCTTGAGTATTTAAGTCTCATGTCAAAACTAGAATATTGCTTTGAACCATATAAAAGTTCAAATGTCCATGCTATAAAGAAAAGAATATGATATGACATGTTAGGCAGCATTCCACATCAAAAATTCTGTTTTTATCATTTACCTAATCGAGGACAGGAAGGAATTAAGCTTGGGGATGCTGATATGGCTCCAACGTATCTATAATTTTTGATTGTTCCATGCTGTTATATTATCATTCTTGGATGTTTTACAATCATTTTATAGCAACTTTATACCATTTTTTGAACTAACCCGGACTGACGTTGTTTTCAGCAGAACTACCGTGGTATTGTTTTTTGTGCAGAAATGAAAGTTCTCCAAATGAGCTGAAACTTTTTGACGATTTTTTGGAACAAAAGAGACCCCCGAAGCTTCATGGGAGGGCCAGAAGAGCCACGAGGAGGGCACAGCCCACCAGGGTGCGCTTGGAGGGCCAGGCTCGCCCCGGTGGGCTGTGCTCACCTCAAGGCCCATCTTCGCGTCAAACCGACGCCAAAAAATCCTATAAATAGAGAAACCATCAGAAATAACCCTAGATCAGAAGTTCCGCTGCCGCAAGGCTTTGTAGCCACTGAAAACCAATCTAGACCCTTTCCGGCAATCTGCCGGAGGGGTGAATCATCACCGGTGGCCATCTTCTTCATCCCGGCAGCCACCACGATGAGGAGGGAGTAGTCCACCCTCGGGGCTGAGGGTTTGTACCAGTAGCTATGTGTTTAATCTCTCTCTCTCGTGTTCTTGAGATGTCACGATCTTGATGTATCGCGGGCTTTGTTAATATAGTCAGATCATATGGTGTTTTCCCCTCTCTATCTTTTTGTGATGAATTGAGTTTTTCCCTTTGAGATTTCGTTGTTATCGGATAAAGTATTTTTATGGATTTGAGAACACTTGATATATGTCTTGCAATTGAATACTTGTGGTGACAATGGGGTATCGTATTGATTCACTTGATATATGTTTTGACACTCGACTCGCGGATTCCCGAGGTGACATTGGGGTAATCTATGCATAGGGGTTGATGCACGTTCTTGTCTTTGTTTCTCCGGTAGAAATCTTGGAGCACTCTTTGAAGTTCTTTGTGTTGGATTGAGTATTATGAATATGAATTTGTTTTGGTGTTATTTTAGTACGAACTCTAGGATAGATCGAACGGAAAGAATAACTTTGTGTTATTTTAGTACGAACTCTTGAATTGATCGAACGAAAAGAATAACTTTGAGGTGGTTTCGTACCCTACAAACAATTTATTCTTATGTTCTCCGCTAGATAGGAACTTTGGAGTGATTCTTCATCGCACTTTGAGGGATGGTTATATGATCCAATTATATTAGCATTGTTGAGAGATTGCACTAGCGAAAGTACGGACCCTAGGCCTCATTTTCAAGCATTGCAATACCGTTTTTGTGCCCGTTTACTATTTGCTACCTTGCTGTTTTTATTTATTCAGATTATAAAAATAAATTTGTACCATCAATATTACACTTTTATCACCATCTCTCCGCCGAACTAGTGCACCTATACAATTTTCCATTGTTTTGGGTGTGTTGGGGACACAAGAGATTTCTTGTATTTGGTTGTAGGGTCATTTGAGAGAAACCATCTGCATCCTACACCTCTCACGGATTGATAAACCTCAGGTCATCCACTTGAGGGAAAATTGCTACTGTCCTACAAAACTCTGCGCTTGGAGGCCCAACACGTGTCTACAAGAATAAAGTTGCGTAGTAGACATCAGAGGGGCTCCCGCCCCTCCACTGCCATGGAGGCCATGGACCTGAGGGGGAACTCTCCTCCCATCTAGGGGGGAGGCCAAGGAAGAAGGAGAGGGCTCTCTCCCCCTCTCTCCCGGTGGCGCCGGAGTGCCGCCGGGGCTAGGATCGTGACGGCGATCTACATCAACAATCTTGTTACCGTCAACACCAACTCTCTCCCCTCTATGCAGCGGTGTAACACCTCTTCTCTCTGCTGTAATCTCTACTTGAACATGGTGATCAACTCCATATATTATTTCCCAATGATATATGGTTATCCTATGATGTTTGATTAGATTCGTTTTGTCCTATGGGTTAATCGTGATCTTGGTTGGTATGATTGTATATTATATTTATGGTGCTGTCCTACGGTGCCCTCCGTCTCGCGTAAACGTGAGGGATCCCTATTGTAGGGTGTCGCAATACGTTCATGATTCGCTTATGGTGGGTTGCGAGTGACAGAAGCTTAAACCCAAGTAGGTGGGTTGTTGCGTATGGGATAAAGAGGACTTGATACTTAATGCTATGGTTGGGTTTCACGACCTTAATGATCTTTAGTAGTTGCGGATGCTTGCTAGAGTTCCAATCATAAGTGCATATGATCCAAGTAGAGAAAGTATTTTAGCTCATGCCTCTCCCTCATATAGAATTACAAGAATGATTACCGATACTTGTTATCGATTGCCTAGGGACAAATGACTTTCTTGTTGACAAAAGCTATCCACTTTTATTACCTTGCAATTTATTCGTAGTTTTATTCTCGCAAAGTACTCATAGTTTTATTCTTGCAAAATAGTTTCATACTTGTTCTAGGTAAAGCAAACGTTAAAGTGTGCGTAGAGTTGTATCGGTAGTCGATAGTACTTGAGGGAATATTTGTTCTACCTTTAGCTCCTCGTTGGGTGCGACACTCTTTATGGAACGAAGAAGGCTACAAACGATCCCCTGTACTTGTGGGTTATCAAGACCCTTTTTTGGTGCCGTTGCCGGGGAGCAATAGCGTGGGGTGAATATTCTCGTGTGTGCTTGTTTGCTTTATCACTAAGTAGTTTTTTTTGTTCTAAGTTGTTCTCTATCTTTAGTTATGGATATGGAACACGAAACACCAAAAAAATAGTTGTACTTGCTACTCATGGAGATGGGGAACCTCCTAAAACCCTCGATGCTCGTTATGTGAAAGATATTATGCACTACTTTGATAATGCTGAGAAAACCCCATTCAACTATATAATGGGAGTAACGTTGGATCAACGTGAATACTTTAGGGATTATCGCTTGACTCATAATGGGAAATTGTTATGGGATCAAATTCATATGTAGCATTGGTATGCTCGGGAGCTATGCTTGAGATATGATTATACTTGTTGCTCTAGGATGAAGGCTCCACACCTTCCCTTTTCATGTAAATTTAATGATAATGTAACCTTGGCTTCTTATGCTAATGGTAGATATGATTATTATGATGTGGAACGAATAGAAGAATTTGTTGTTTTTAAGGGCGCTTATGAAATTGAATCTTTGTTTGAAAAGTTTGATGATTTTGATGATTTGGTTTATAGACCTAAATTTTTTGCTATCCTTAAATATTGCTATGATAATTATAAATATAACTCCGATATTGATGCATTTATTGAGAAAGTCTCCGCTATCCAAGAAGAGACTAATATTTTGCAGGAGTCTATGGAAGAAGGAATTGATGAAACTGTGAGCTCATTGGATGAAAAAGATGATGAGGAGAGCGAAGAACAAAAGAAGGAAGAGCGGATTAGCTACCCGTGCCAACCTTCTAACGAGAGTAACTCTTCAACTCATACATTGTTTAATTTCCCTTTGTGCTTACCGAAGGATGAATGCTATAATAATTGCTATGATCCCATTGATTCATTTGAAATATCCCTTTTTTATGAACTTGATGCTTGCTATGCTTGTGGCCAAGACGCCAATATGAATTATGCTTATGGAGATGAACTTGCTATTGTCCCTTATGTTAAAAATGAAATTTTTGCTATTGCACCCACACATGATAGTCCCATTTTTTTCTTGAATTCTCCAAACTACACTATATCGGAGAAGTTTGCTCTTATTAAGGATTACATTGATGGGTTGCCTTTTACCATTACACATGATGTTTTTGATGAATATAATATGCATGTGCTTGCTGCTCCTACTTGCAATTATTATGAGAGAGGAAACTACTTATGAAAAAACTGCTTATGCTATGTATTGGCCTTTACTTGATGTGCATGAATTGTTTTTGTATGACATGCCTAAGCATAGGAAGAGAGTTAGACTTCGTAATTGCATGATATATGTTGCTTTGTGCTCACTACTAAATGCCAAATCATTGTTAATTAAAATTGGCTTTGATATACCTTGGGATCCGGGTGGATTCATTACTTGAGCACTTTATGCATAGCTTAATGGCTTTAAAGAAAGCGCTGCCAGGGAGACAACCCAGAAGTTTTAGAGAGTCATTTATTTCTGTTGAGTGCTTTTATAAAGTTTAAAAACAAAAATATATATAGGGGAACTTAAAAACTTTTTCACAAAAGAGAAGTAATCGGAAGTTATGCATTGGAGAAGTGAGGTCGACCTTGAACACTTGTGTTGATGCTCATGGAAACAATGTAGAATTTTTCATGAAGATTCTCACAAAAATAATTATCCCCTTGTACAATTCCATTGTATTATAAAAATAATGTGCCAAGATTTGCGTTTAGGATGAGTAGATTGCTTGTTGGTATGTGCGGTGCAAAAACAGAAACTTTGGCTGTAGTGCGCGATTTTACACTTTTTACTGGAACGTCGAAAGTTTCTGAAACTTTTTGCACAATCTTGCTATACACATTGTTTATTTTGTCCTAATTTTTCAGAATTTTTGGAGTACCAGAAGTATGGTGAATGTTCAGATTACTACAGACTGTCCTGTTTAAGACAGATTCCATTTTTGATGCATTGTTTTGCTTGTTTTGATGAAACTATCGATTCTATTGGTGGTATAAGGCATGGAAAAGTTATAATACAGTAGCTATAATGCAAAAACTAAATATGAATTGGTTTGCAATAGTACTTAGAGTAGTGATTTGCTTTATTATACTAACGGATCTTACCGAGTTTTCTGCTGAGTTTTGTGTGGATGAAGTGATCAAAGATCGAGGAGGTCTCGATATGAGGAGAAGGAGGAGAGGCAAGAGCTCAAGCTTGGGGATGCCCAAGGCACCCCAAGTAAATATTCAAGGAGACTCAAGCGTCTAAGGTTGGGGATGCCCCGGAAGGCATCCCATCTTTCTTCAACAAGTATCGGTATGTTTTCGTCTTTGTTTCGTTCATGTGATATGTGCAAATCTTGGAGCGTCTTTTGCATTTAGTTTTCACTTTTCCTTTATGCATCATGCTGGTATGAGATAGTCCATGGTTGATTTATAGAGTTCTCATTGCACTTCACTTATATCTTTTGAGTGTGGCTTTATAGAATGCTTCATGTGCTTCACTAAGTTTGGATTGCCTGTTTCTCTTCACATAGAAAACCGTTATTTGAAGAATGCTCTTTTGCTTCACTTATATTTATTAGAGAATGATATTTTGTAGAAAGAATTAAACTCTCTTGCTTCACTTATACCTATTTAGAGAGTCAACAGGAATTGGTCAATTGCATGGTTAGTCATAAAATCCTACATAAAACTTATGGATCACTGAATATGATATGTTTGATTCCTTGCAATAGTTTTGCGATATAGAGATGAAATATGTGGGAGGTACTAGTAAATGGTTGTGTTTAGTAAGAATATTGGTATTAAGGTTTGTGATTCCCGAAGCATGCACGCATAGTTTCTCGTTATGCTATGAAGTTGGAGCATGATTTATTATTGATTGTCTTCCTTACGAGTGGCGGTCGGGGACGAGCGATGGTCTTTTCCTACCAATCTATCCCCCTAGGGGCATGCGTAGTAGTAATTTGCTTCGAGGGCTAATAGACTTTTGCAATAAGTATATGAGTTCTTTATACTAATGTGAGTCCATGGATTATACGCACTCTTACCTTTCCGCAATTTGCTAGCCTCTACGGTACCGTGCATTGCCCTTTCTCACCTCGAGAGTCGGTGCAAACTTCGCCGGTGCATCCAAACCCCGTGGTATGATACGCTCTATCACACATAAGCCTTATTATATCTTCCTCAAAACAACCACCATACCTACCTATTATGGCCTTTCCATAGCCATTCCGAGATATATTGCCATGCAACTTCCACCGCTTCTGTTTTGATGACTTGAGCATTGTCATATTGCTTTGCATGATCATATAGCTGACATAGTAGTTGTGGCTCAGCCACTGTTCATCATTTTCTATACATGTTACGCTAGATCATTGCACATCCTGGTACACTGCCAGAGGCATTCATACATAGTCATATTTTTTTTATAGGTATTGAGTTGTAATATTGAGTTGTAAGTAAATAGAAGTGTGATGATCATCATTATTCATTTTTAGAGCATTGCCCCGGTGAGGAAAGGATGATGGAGACTATGATTCCCTCACAAGTCAAGATGAGACTCCGGACAATGAGAGAGAAAAGTATATAAAAAGGAAAAAAATGAAAAAAATGAAAAAGGAAAAAAAGAGGAAAAGAAAAAAGGAAAATAAAGAAATAAAGAGAGAAGGGGCATGCTAGTTCCACACTTGTGCTTCAAAGTAGCACCATGTTTTTCATATGGAGAGTCTCCTATGTTGTCACTTTCATATACTAGTGATAATTTTTCATTATATGATTAGATGCACACCCACTTAGTTTCATATTGTGCTTTCCTACACTTATAGCTCTTAGTGCATTCGTTGCATGGCAATCCCTACTCCTCGCATTGATATCAATTGATGGGCATCAACATAGCCCGTTGGTTAGCCGCATTGGTGTGAGACTTTCTTATGTTTTTGTCTTCTCTATATTTACCCCTATCATCATACTCTATTCCACCCGTAGTGCTATATCCATGGCTTGCACTCATGTATTGCATGAGGGTTTAAAAAGCTGAAGCGCGTTAAAAAGTATGAACCAATTGCTCGGCTTGTCATCAGAGTTGTGCATGATAAATACTTTGTGTTAAGAAGACAGAGCATGACAAGACTATATGATTTTGTAGGGATAACTTTCTTTAGCGTTGATATTTTGAAAGACATGATTGTTTGTTGGGATGCTTGAGTATTGATGTCTTTATGTCAAATATAGACTATTGCTTTGAATCACTTATGTCTTAATATTCATGCCATGATTAGATATGTGATCAAGTTTATGCTAGATAGCATTCCACATCAAAAATTATCTTTTTTATCATTTACCTGCTCGAGGACGAAGAAGAATTAAGCTTGGGGATGCTGATACGTCTCCGTCGTATCTTTTTTTTATCGTTTCATGCGATATTATACAACTTTCACATATTTTTGGCAACTTTTTATATGATTTATTGGACTAACCTATTGATCCAGTGCCCAGTGCCAGTTCTTGTTTTTTGCATATTTTATTATTTCGCAGAAAATCCATATCAAACAAAGTCCAATCGCGATAAAAATTTACGGAGAATTATTTTGGAATATATGTGATTTTTGGGAGGTGGAATCAATGCAAACGGGGCCCCACAGTGCCCACAACCCACTAGGGTGCGCCCCAGGCCCCAGGCGCGCCCAGGTGTCTTATGCTCTCCTCGGAAGTCGGTTGGAGCTATACTTCGGGCGCAAGGAAGCTTATATCCGGAAAAAAATCGTGTTAAAATTTCAGCGCAATCGGAGTTACGAATCTCCCGGAATATAAGAAACGGTTTTCGGCCAGATCTGGGGAACGCGAAACAGAAGAGAACAGAGAGGGAGATCCAATCTCGAAGGGGCTCCCGCCCCTCCACCACCATGGAGGCCATGGACCAGAGGGGGAACTCTCCTCCCATCTAGGGGGGAGGCCAAGGAAGAAGAAGAAGGAGGGGGCTCTCTCCGCCTCTCTCCCGGTGCCGCCGGAGTGCCGCCGGGGCTAGGATCATGACGACGATCTACATCAACAATCTTGCTACCGTCAACACCAACTCTCTCCCCCTCTATGCAGCGGTGTAACACCTCTTCTCTCTGCTATAATCTCAACTTAAACATGGTGCTCAACTCCATATATTATTTCCCAATGATCTATGGTTATCGTATGATGTTTGAGTAGATCCGTTTTGTCTTATGGGTTAATTGTGATCTTGGTTGGTATGATTGTATATTTTATTTATGGTGCTGTCCTACGGTGCCCTCCGTCTCATGCAAACGTGAGGGGTCCCCACTGTAGGGTGTTGCAATACGTTCATGATTCGCTTATGGTGGGTTGCGAGAGTGACAGAAGCTTAAACCCGAGTAGGTGGGTTGTTGCGTATGGGATAAAGAGGACTTGATACTTAATGCTATGGTTGGGTTTCACGACCTTAATAATCTTTAGTAGTTGCAGATGCTTGCTAGAGTTTCAATCATAAGTGCATATGGTCCAAGTAGAGAAAGTATGTTAGCTCATGCCTCTCCCTCATATAGAATTATAAGAATGATTACCGGTACTTGTTATCGATTGCCTAGGGACAAATGACTTTCTTGTTGACAAAAGCTATCCACTTTTATTACCTTGCAATTTATTCGTAGTTTTATTCTCGCAAAGTACTCATAGTTTTATTCTTGCAAAATAGTTTCATACTTATTCTAGGTAAAGCAAACTTTAAAGTGTGTGTAGAGTTGTATCGGTGGTCGATAGAACTTGAGGGAATATTTGTTTTACCTTTAGCTCCTCATTGGGTTCGACACACTTATTTATCAAAGAAGGCTACAAACAATCCCCTATACTTGTGGGTTATCAACCCCATCGACAACGCCCCGGAGGAGCAGTGAAGGGCGCCCGGAGGAGGAGCGAGGTGGAGAAGGCAGCGGCTAGGGTTCTAAACCCTGTATCTATTTTTTTAGTCTATGTTATGTTAAGTTGTAATTGAACTATGTTGGAGATGCTATGGGCTTGTTGGCCCTTTTATTAAGTTCCATTTTTAAGTTTTCTATCTATTCTATTATTAAGTTCTTCCTAGTTTGAACTATGTGATCGTGCTATGGGCTTGTTGGCCCTATCTACATATTTGTTGATTGTTTTCTTAGAGAGCTCGCTTTGTTAGTAACCACCTAGTGCATGCAGCCACAACGAACCCTTCTCTTTTCTTTACACAAGCCACAAATATGTAGCCACATAGCTAATGCATGCAGCCACAAAAATATAAAACATATTGTTCAATTTATTTGTCGTAGCAAAACGGGTGCAGATGCGAGTGGATCAAAAAGGCTGGAACTTATCGTAAAAAATGATGCTCTAAATCGAGGAGGCAAACGTGCGAGAAGAGAGGAACCAGCGGCAGCGACCGTCGCTGCATCCGTGGCGGCTGGCGTGCACGAAAGCGGCTCGATCAGTGCATCGTGGCGGCATGCATCGGCGCATTCAGGCTTGGTCGGCGCATCATGGCAGCGCGCATCGACGCATGCAGGTAGGCTTGCTGGGTGCATGCATAGCAGGCTTATGTCGTGGTGGCGCGCATAGACGTTTAATGTAAGGGACGGCCCAACGAATCCACGGCCCAACAGTCAAACAACAACACCGCCCAACGCGACCCCACTTGTCAGGTCCAACGGAGCGCACAGTCCAGCGCGGCCCCACTCGTCAGAGTTAACGGTCAAGCCATTGACCCGATGGCAATGTCCGTTGTGACCTGTTCTGAGGGTTTCGGGCAAGGGAGTGGGGAAAACTGAGCAAACGTTAAGAGTGCGGGGATGAATGAGTAGAGCTAAGGAACTAGGGGCACAAATGTAAAAAATCCTTTCTTTTATGCATAGAGTTCATCTACGCTCACAAAACTTCTGTGGAGATCGCGCTTTAATCAATGAACTAAAGAAAGCACAAATTACAGAATTTAACATTGTTCCACCGCACCGTCTACGTTTACTTGCTCGTTTTCCGAACGCATTCTGCTAGCGTGGCATACTCTACCCAACTCTGATCGTTCGGTTCGACATGAAGACAATTTCAGATTGGGGGGGGGGGGGTGGAGCACTAAAAATTCATGTGAGATTTGTTCCTCGTCTCATCCCACATTCTGGCTCCATTGTCCCTTCCTCAACTACAACATCATACAATGACCCCCACAAGGCGACCAGAGAGGGATGGGTTAGATTGCCACAGAGTAGTGACGGTGCCCGGACTACAAACCCGTGATATCAAACAAAAGTTCTCTCTAAATCTTGTATTATTTCTTGAATTTTACACATGGAATTTAATTTCTATGTAAAGCCTTTAGCTTAAAAGTTGTGTAGTCAATCTGTTGGGGAACGCAGTAATTTCAAAAAAAAATCCTACGCACACACAAGATCCATCTAGGTGATGCATAGCAATGAGAGGGGAGAGTGTTGTCCACGTACCCTCGTAGACCGAAAGCGGAAGCGTTATGACAACGCGGTTGATGTAGTCGTACGTCTTCACGATCCGACCGATCCTAGTACCGAAAGTACGGCACCTCCGCGATCTGCACATGTTCGGCTCGGTGACGTCCCACGAACTCTCTATCCAGCTGAGTGTTGAGGGAGAGCTTCGTCAGCACGATGGCGTGATGACGGGGATGATGAAGTTACCGATGCAGGGCTTCGCCTAAGCACTACAACGATATGACCGAGGTGGAATCTGTGGAGGGGGGCACCGCACACGGCTAAGACAACTATCAACTTGTGTGTCTATGGGGTGCCCCCTCCCCCATATATAAAGGAGTGGAGGAGGGGGAGGGCCGGCCCTCTATGGCGCGCCCAAGGGGAGTCCTACTCCCACCGGGAGTGGGATTGCCCCCCCCATCCCTAGTTGGATTAGGAGAGGAAGGGAGGGGGAGAGAGGGGGAAGGAAAGGGGGGCCGCCCCCCACCCAATTCGGATTGGGCTTGGGTGGGGGGCGCCCCTCCTAGGCTCCCTTCGCCTCTCTCCCACTATGGCCCAATAAGGCCCATATACTTCCCAGGGGTTCCGGTAACCTCCCGGTACTCCGGTAAATGCCCGTACTCACCCGGAACCATTCCGACGTCCAAACATAGTCATCCAATATATCGATCTTTATGTATCGACCATTTCGAGACTCCTCATCATGTCCGTGATCATATCTGGGACTCCGAACTACCTTCGGTACATCAAAACACATAAACTCATAACACCGATCGTCACCGAACGTTAAGCGTGCGGACCCTACGGGTTCGAGAACTATGTAGACATGACCGAGACTCATCTCCGGTCAATAACCAATAGCGGAACCTGGATGCTCATATTGATTCCTACATATTCTACGAAGATCTTTATCGGTCAAACCGCATAACAACATACGTTGTTCCCTTTGTCATCGGTATGTTACTTGCCCGAGATTCGATCGTCGGTATCTCAATACCTAGTTCAATCTCGTTACCGGCAAGTCTCTTTACTCGTTCCGTAATGCATCATCCCGCAACTAACTCATTAGTCACATTGCTTGCAAGGCTTATATTGATGTGCATTACCGAGAGGGCCTAGAGATACCTCTCCGACAATCGGAGTGACAAATCCTAATCTTGATCTATGACAACTCAACAAACACCATTGGAGACACCTGTAGAGCATCTTTATAATCACCTAGTTACGTTGTGACGTTTGATAGCACACTAAGTGTTCCTCCGGTATTCAGGGGTTGCATAATCTCATAGTCATAGTAACATGTATAAGTCATGAAGAAAGCAATAGCAACAAACTAAACGATCAAGTGCTAAGCTAACGGAATGGGTCAAGTCAATCACATCATTCTCTAATGATGTGATCCCGTTAATCAAATGACAACTCATGTCTATGGCTAGGAAACTTAACCATCTTTGATTAATGAGCTAGTCAAGTAGAGGCATACTAGTGACACTCTGTTTGTCTACGTATTCACACATGTACGAAGTTTACGGTTAATACAATTCTAGCATGAATAATAAACATTTATCATGATATAAGGAAATATAAATAACAACTTTTTTATTGCCTCTAGGGCATATTTCCTTCACAATCGACTACACAGCCACGATGTTGGCTTCACCACTACCACGGAGGTGTTGCGAATGACCAAACAGCGGCATGCATGCTTAGGTAGGTGGTGTCGTCAACTTCGCGATTCAGGCGTGGTGCACCAAACCACTTCCACGAGGCATGATTATGCCATGGAGCCCCCCCACCCCCCGCGGGCGACCTCTGGTCTCCTCCAAGCTCGTCGTCTCCTGAAGTCCTCCATGAAGTGCATGTTTGTGCAGCTCATGGAAACGCTCACCTATTACCACACGCGTGATGTGGCACCATGGGACATGAAGCTACATACCATCATCCTCTAGATAACTCCAATTTGGAATTGGTGGCACCATACCCACTCCAAGCCCTCACCATTGTTGATGGAGTTGGTGGCGAGCGGTGAAGAATCTCCGGCAAAACCCGTCCTCCTACAAAGGGACCTCAACATAGGGGTCTTCAAAGCGTGGTTGCTCCCCACCATGGACATGTTCTATGGGCACATCTATTGTTGATTCACCATCTGAGGCATGCTCTCCTCCTGCGCGCCCAAGAAGTCTCCCACCTCAGGTTGTGATGTTGAGGAGGCCGGGAGAACCACCACCAAAAGATCATCACCAGTAACCTCTATGTCATGCTGTCTATCACCGACGCCTTAGTGGCATGTGCCGCTGCCATATCCAATAGCCAAGAGTTGCACCAGGAGCATTTATTCGTGTTGCTCGTGCATCAGAGTTATAGGTCAAGGACAACAACACGTTTTGCGAGTAGCTCGCGTGACTGACGATGTTACATCCATAGGGTTCCTTAAGTCATCGGATATCGACCCACCAGGCCACGAGGCCCCAAGGTCGCTTCACGCCCCAACCGTCACCCCCGCTTGTGGTCCCTCTAGAAGGAAGAGCCCACATCTTTTTTATCCATGTCTCAGAACATTAAAGTCACCACCAACTCTATAAGGAATAGTTATATTACCACAAAGGAGACACGCTTCAGAAGAAATTCCTCATGAGCAGACCCATAGACCACCAGCAACCCCCATTTAGTTTTCTTATTGATGTCCACATGTTAATTTGCACAGTGCGCTTGCCTTTAGAATAAGACTGACCTCAAAGGTTTAATTCTTAGTACCACATAGGGTGCCACCAGATTTGTCAATAGAAGGTAGCCAAGTCCAACTAAACATATTAAAGGGGTCTATCTTCCTAAATAACCAGGCAGAAATATATTTTCCCATTGTTTCCTGCAGACCCAAGAAGTTTAGGGAATGGTCACTAATCGGTTCCGAGAGGCAGATGGTCATTCCTTTCTTGTCGGCCCCTCTACAGTTCCAAATGAGTCCTCTCATTCAGAACAATTATCATGACAATGAGACCTGGTAACTCTGCTAAGGGGGTGCGCAGGGTCACTAGTGGAGAATCGGCCTTCAGTTCCGGTTCGGAACGGCCTTTAGTCCCAGTTCACCAACCGGGACTAATAAGTCGGGACTAAAGGCCCCCACCCTTTAGTTCCAGTTGGTCATGACCCGGGACTAAATCCCTTCCACGTGGCCGGCAGCGCACTGGGGGCTGGGGACCTTTAGTCCCGGTTGGTAACACCAACCGGGACTAAAGGTTTAGGGGTTAGGTTTATGGTTTATTTTTCCTTTTAATTTTGTGTTTTCCTTTTTTTTCATTTCAAACATATTTTATGCTACTACACGTTATGCGTATATAATAGAATTTCTCGTAGAACCAATCATATATCATAGAATTTCTCATACGGGCATGCATAACTCATCAACTACACTTAACGTCGAGTAAGCAAAATAGAATTTGTAGTACAAGACAGTAAAACTCACCTGAAGTTATAAGGAAGTACTATTTCTGTTTTGGCATGTAGTACCTTCAAAAACATTAGCAAGTTGGCCTCTGTGTCGTCTTGGTACTTTTTTAACACCTCTTCATAAACGGTATTTGGGTCGATGACCCCAATGCCATAAACTCCATGGGTTCATTTTAAAATACTTCATTCTGCATAATACCACACAAAAGAATATAGTGAGGATAATTACAGGCAACGAACAAGCTAAGCTAGAGACTTAATTTACAGAAAGAAATCACTTACAGACAATAGCAACTGACGATAGATTTCTCGAGTGCGTCTTGATTGAATAACTGAAAAAGTTCTGGAAACTCAATCCACAAATCTTTTCCATTGAAGAAATGCTCTGGCTTGACTCTCACCATGAGTCTCTCTCGCTCGATCTTTATTTCTCTCAGGTACCGGTCATGCAATTTGTGCATTTGCGTTGATAGAAGCGGAACCTCCTCAGGCCTGACCAGAGGGTTCCCGGGGACATATTTCCATGCTAGATCCTTCGGACACGTGGGAAGGGCCTCGGTGCCTAGGAGTTGTTCAACAGTGACACTGGCCTCTCTAGCCATCTGTCTAACAACGTCAGTTACCGCCAAATCGGTACTCACCTTGAGCGGGAGGCTCGATTGCATTGCATGTTCTCCGAGCTGGGGAACAGTTTTCCTGCTTTTATTACTACCTGTAAGGCTCGACTCCTTATCGTTGTGTGCATGATATGACTTGCTAATGGAGCGTTCATAGTCTGATCGCCTTCTCTTCACAGCCGGTTTAGCAAGATCCACAAAGTGTTGTATCCATCTTGATCTTGTAATCATCGACGACATAGGCAACATACAACTCCAATTTCATCTTCTCTTCTTTAATTATTTTCAATTTTTATTTCAAATACTCGTTTTCTTTTTCAACTAAATTTAACTTCTCGACAAGAGGGTCGGTTGCAATTTACGGTTCACATACCTCCTAGATAAAAATATCTGTGTCAACTTGATGGGCATAATTGTCATAAACGCGAATTGCAACAAATAGTTATAAAAGAGAATATACCACATCCGAATCATAAACTGGACGAGGACCGACGGGGACGGATATCAAGACCATGGCACTATGTATAACAAACAATCATACAAGTAAGAAAATTATACAAGTAACTATCTAAATCATACAACAAGATTTTTTTTATAAAAAGGATAAGAACAAGAGGCTCGCTAAGGTGGTGCTGGCGACGGGACGGTGCGGGCGACCGGCAGTGGTTAGGGCGGGGACGAGAAGGCACTAAGTAAACCACACCTACACATATCTAAACTAAGAAGTTAATTTGAGCTCAGATTGCATATAAATCAAATAAACTCCCACATAATTACTCCCAAACTAAAACCCACAAATCACTATACTTATAGAGCATTGCACGAGCTAATCTAGCAATGAGAGATGAAAGGACAAAGTTGCTAACCTTTGTGAACACTTGGAGAGAATGGGTGCCTCAAATCTTGACAAATCTTGGCAAAAAAATGGAGGATGAGCTCGAGCTAAGGGGAAGAACAGAGAGGGGAAAGGAGAAAAATAGAGAAATGGGCTCGGGCTAGACGAAGGATTTATATAGGGACATATTTAGTCCCGGTTGGTTATATAAACCGGGACTAGAGGTCTACCTATAGTCCCGGTTTGTAATACGAACCGTGACTAAAGGGGCTCGTGGGGGGCCCAGTCTGACGCCAGCCTGTCACCACCCCTTTAGTCCCGGTTAACAAACCAGGACTATAGGTAAAAAACGAACTAGGACTAAATCGTAGATGGTACCATTAGTCCGGGGCCAAAACCAGACTGGGTCTAATGGACCAGACGAAAGGCCTGTTTTCTACTAGTGAGTTACCACAATTCACAGAGATACAATACTACAATACTATTCTTTGGCTTCTAGTCACATGCCTAGAAAGCATAACATCATCTTTTTCCGGACTTTTCTTCTTTTTAGACCTAGTTGTTTCAAAGAAGCTTCCTCAAAATCATTACTATCCAACCAACTCAAATATATAGGAGTTCTTTTTACCCAAACAAGTCATTAGTAGTAGGTTGAACATGAGTGCTATAAGATTTTTCAAGCAAATTTCCTCTAACATCTGACTCTCTCAACACATCAATGCAAGAAAATCATTGTCAGGAATTGACACAACCATTTTAGCCACTCCACACATCATCTCTTGATTAGACAAAGAATCAAAAGAATTTTTATTCACTAAATGGGAGCCGCCTTCCAGATTTCTTTTCATGGTAAGATTAACAACTCTAACTTCCACATTTTTCTGTTGGGTCCGAGCATTGTGTTGACTGGACCTCAATTTGATCTCGAGAGCCAAAGGTGTGATAGTAATAACCTCATCCGTACAATCAAAAGAAGGAGATTGTACCATGTACTCGTTGGAGACCTTCAGGGTAGGGTCCATCTCACCCACCACCTCCAACATCTGATTAGAGTTAGTACCAACCTCAACATAATATCTAGAATGACTTCTAGGAAAATAATGGACCCCGATAACACCCGAACATTCGGGATTTCACCATGGCAAATCTAACACTTTCGATGGAAATTTTAGTGACACGAGGATGGCAATTTTAGTTGGCAAGCATGGCAACTCCGTGTCAGCAACTAAACTTGCCATCCTCGCGTCTCTAAAATTGTCATAAAATGTTCGATTTGCCATGGTCAAATCCCGAATGTTCGGGATTTATCATTTTCGAAAATAATTCATCTACATACCTTGTTATTCAGAGGAACAATGTTCAGCAAGGACATGAGCCACAATAGTAAGAGTGTTATGTGGGATAATCCACTTGTTAGAGTTCATAGCCACCTGAATAGCTTCTTCCATTGCCCCATCATTTCCGCGAGCCTGACTCGCAATCAGAAGAGTACTATCCACTTCACTTTTTGAAGATTCAGACAACTATTTATCATCATAAGCCATTGGACAAGTTTTCCCCATGCTCATCAGAATGCCCAACTCTGTTACTACCAAGGGACTCAGAATTGTTTGTACCACGGACATTATCCTGCCTTCTATGTGTAGGGAGTTTAATTCAGATTTTCAACTATGTCTCCGGCAACAGAAACAACAACAATCTCAACAGGAGGGTTACTCACCAGGACTTCAACAATTTCATATTGAAACTTGTAACAAACGACCTCCTAGCACCCTTAAGCAACAATATGTAGTTCGTTAATGTTCCTGCAACCAATCTTGAGTCACACAGAGGAATGACGATGTACAAGTTATGTTATTGAAAATCCGTTCCTCTAGCAGTACCAGTTTGAGCCCAATCAGACCACCAACAAATCACACATTTCTTTCACATCTTTTAACTAGAGGAATTTTGCTCACTTTAACTGAAGCAACTTCCAGAACACCTTTAGAGCCAACAACATCCGACCAAGGAGACAATCTCACAATAGCATCGCATAATTTAAGTGTCATACGGTCAATGTATAAAGCCTTTTCCACCTCTCTAACATTAGGAAATCTCATAACATACTGACTAGGACCAATCACCCGAGCATCACAACACCAACCAGCCCCAACATAAGTACAAAATTCATGTTCTACCTCTCTACCAGTAGCAGATCCCTCAGTAATAGTAATGGCTATGCTACTAGATCGGTCTTTGATTTGCTTAACAATACGGTAATCATGAATACTAGAACATGTAGGCGCGCGTTGCCGCGCCCGCATATATTAATAGAAGAATAGTTTAAATATCTGAAAACAATCTGAGCATCACAAAGATTTCTTGAAAACAAAAATAGCTAGTACATTGTACAGTAACTCGATGTAAATAGTGAAGCATATTTGTTCAAGTTTTAGGACCAAAATCAACAAGGGTGACAATTCCTTCTAATGATCTAAATCATCATCGGGTTGTCATTGTGCAAAGAGAGTTGTCTAAGCATGGAATTAGCCGGGATTTTTGGGTAAGTGGTAGATCATTTACCGTGCATCATTCGGCCATGTTGCTTTGTATATATAAAGCGGGGCGAAAACTTATTACAAAATTGGTGAACCATGTCTGATTTCTTATGAAGTAGTAGCATGCAACACCCGCTAGAGGGAAGCACACCTGTTCAAACCTGTACATGCTCCCCCGCAAAAAAAAAACTGTACATGCTAATTATGATCTCTGCCCTAGAGATTGTATAGCAGCTCACATGCTCCCCCGCAAAAAAAAAAACTGTACATGCTAATTATGATCTCTGCCCTAGAGATTGTATAGCAGCTCTTTTTTGTGAAAAAAAATAGATTGTATAACAGTTGGGGTCGATTTAGACAAATGGGTAAACATCTTAAAAGTGAAATATTTTGCCTTACTTTGGAGAACTGATATATTTTGGGTAGGGAAAGCGGAAAATGGATCTACGATCATTACTGCCGTCCTGATAATGCATGAAAGAAGTAGAAAGATATAGTACATAATAACATATAGATGAAAAGTCAAGATGCAAAAGAGAGAGAGAGAGAGAAAACACTTCAATGCATCCTTGCTAATATGTCTCTAAGTCGAAAGACCTAGCTCCTACATCATACATGAATTATTGACCAATCTGCGGCTACATGGTGCGTTGGTGACAAAAAATAAATCAAGGAATGAATATTTGAAGTACAAAAGCCAACACACCTTTTGGTACGAACTACATATCTGAGTACAAACATCCTTATATGCGATTGACATCAGAAAATCCAAAAGAAGATGGCAACATCAGAAACCCACGTCCGGTTGTGAGAAGTGAGGATTAACATGATTAGAGTATTTACTCAAGGATAATTTATGCGCACTGAAATCATATGTTAACAGCAAGGCAAACAATTCAAGTGCAGAAGCTAAAGAGACATCTAAATGGAAAATCAGTAAACATTACATCCAAGTTGTGGTGTGTGTGATTCGTGGGTCAAACCCATATCAGCCGGTAGGGTAGTGTTGGAGGTGAGTCTATACACGAGATCGCGGCGGCGGCCGGCGGAGAACCTAGAAGAAGTCGTCGCATCACCAAGTCGCTTCTCCGCCTTGCCGAGCAGGGCTGGGTACGCCCGGTTATGGGTAGGTGGGCTTTAGATATTCTTCGAGGCATAACCCTATTCGCATCTTATTTGGGCCCTCGCGTCAACGAAGCCCACTTCATGAGAAGTCGCCAAGAACGGTCTGCGGAGCAGCGGCCCTTTTTCATGTTGGTCCGGCAGATCGCACAACTGACGAGGCGGACGAGGCCCAGGGACGCTGTGCGCGTGATGGAGCGATCTAATTCGTTCGTACGACAGATCCGACGGCTTAAAATCTTAAATCGCTGTGAGAGGCTGTAAGTAGCTGAGTTATACTGTTTAGTAATAGTAAAATCCCTGACCTCTAGACTGGAAAGCATACATGGCAGACGTGCATTCCCATGGTAAAAAATCAGTGCAAATAACAGAGATCCATTCTTGTTGCAACATTCACAGAAAGCTTGCGGTCACTTTGTCGTGTAATAGCCAACAATGTTGTAGATCTGACAAACCTCAGGATTCTTGTTGTGATTGTTGATGAGGGCAGGTGGATCTAACCCCTAAGGGGCCCGGGGTGACTTCCCAGGTTGACGGTGAGTATTCTTGCCACCTCCAGTATCGGCAAGCGGATGGGTGGCTTCACCCTCACTGCTCCTGCTACTGTAGATCAATCTGACGAATCCCAACAGTTTCCTCCCATCTATTGTTACTACTATTCGCAGATCGAGACAAAGCGCTGGAGGGGGAATTGCTATGCTACAGATGTTGGGGCCTCCAGGGAGCCCGGAGAGATATGTGCAAAGTTGTTTGAAAATAAGGTGATGATTGATAAGGACTCGAAAGGAAATTAAAGGAAGAAATAAAACCTGACATAGAATTTTGGTGTGAGTGGGAGACAATGTTTTCTCTCTTACAAAAAAAAAAAGAATTTGAGTGGAAGACAAATGCGAGAACCAAAAAGCACGTACGGAATCAGGTGCAACACGCACGGCCATATCTGGCAGTGACACTGCACCCATTTGAATCGTCAAATATAGTAAAAAGGGAATCAAACCTATCAATATTGGAAGAGAGCATACGAATCGAACCTGATCATCAACTAGCCTGCCCGCAGCTGCAAGGCCGGGCAGTGCGCGCGCGCGTAGGTGCGGATTCCGCGCTCGGCCCAAGCGCGTGGTTACACGTCGAAAGCGGCTGGGTGATCGATCGATTATAAAAGGGGACGCAGGCCACACAGTTTTCGGCAGCACCGAGCTAAGATCAAACACAAGGCACAGAGTCGTCTTGTCTTGTAGCATCATCTTAGTGTGTGTGCTGCTGATCCTCGTAAGTGATCACGAGTGGTTTCTTATAAATTTTCGCCGCGCTTTTACAAGCAGCTTGCAGCTCGTCAATAATATTAGTGCATTCAGAGTACTTCCAAAGGCATATCGTCTTGAAATTGTGGATTTTGGTTGACTGTTCGTTGTGATTATAATTGGAATTTGGAGCTGACAAAGTACCGACGGTTGATTGTTAATTAAGTTGCCTTTTGTTGGTAGTTTTCAAGCATGGGTGGAGGCCACGACATGCACGGCAGCCCCAACGGCGGCGTGAAGGGCTTCGTGTCCGGCCTCGTCGGCGGCGGCAAAGGCCACGGCTACGGGTCATCGTACGGCCAGGGGCACGGCTATGGCGGCGGCCATGTACAGGGCTACCAGCAGGGATACGGCGGGCATGGACAGAGCTACGAGACCGGGTACGGCGGGCATGCGCAGCACGGGCACTGCGGCTACGAGCACGGCTACGGCGGCGGGCATGTGCAGCACGGACACGGGCACGGCCACGAGCACGGGTACGGCGGACACGGGCAGCAGCACGGATACGGCGGCGGCCACGCGCAGCTCGGGTACCCTCCCGCTGCCGGCGCCTACCCTCCGCACGGCGGCTACCAGGCGCACGGCTACGCGCCGGCGGCCTACCCCTCCCACGGGGCGCACCAGGGTAAGTAACGGGAGTATATCTACACCACCTACGCACCTTCACTCATCAACTGTCCATTTTGAGACGGACGTACGGGACACCATAAAACGTGCGTCTACGTGGGTGCAGGTCACATGGGATCATACCACACCGGGCATGGCGGCGGGCACCACCACGGCGGCAAATACCACGGTGGGAAGTACAACGGCGGCAAGCACGGCAGTAAGTGGATCAGGTGAAGTGGCGCGCGCGGCAGCGCGTACGTGCGTGCGCGCCTCCATGACATGCCTTAGTTGATCATTAACCATGCTCTCCGTATACGACCTAAATAAGAGCGATATATGCATGGTGAGTACTATGTAGCTTTCGTTTCAGCTGGTAATGATGTGTGTGGTGAACTAATAAGTCTGTGTGTGTGGCTTAGTACGAAAAAATCGTGACCTCTGTACTGATGAAATACAAGGTATATGTACCGTGCTCGGCTTGTGTGTATTGATGCAACAGATAGAACTTCCTACCGATGTTTATTTATTTAGGGCATGGGCCTTTTGCGCTGCTCCAGTAGGATAACAAAGCAGCAGAGGGTGTGGAAATCTGTGAGGGGAAAGGGACGAGGAGGAAGGGGTAACAAATTACGGCCTTCGATTTATTTTCTCAACTTAAGAAAAATCTTGTACCTAGGTACAATTTTTTTCGGACAACCTCGCCGGAGGGCGGTGAGCTCCCGCATTGCATTTAGAAGAAGCATAATTCGTCCGGTTAATGAAGGGAGCCTGGCCTACAAACTACATAAGGGAACAATTAATTAAGAAGAAACGATGAAACTAACACAAACCTGACAAGCAATCAAGGCACATCATCTGAGCCGGATACAAGTGTGCCTAGGCTCAAGACCATCAAAAACACCGCACACCTAATCAAGTGAAGCTCCCCGACCTCAAGACCATGCTCGCAACCGTATGTGTACTTGCACTTAACCTTATGAAGAACTTGATCAAGCATTTACCTTTACCAAGAAACGAATTGGCTGGATCACCATATGCGTGAGTGGCTTCTTGTACATCTATAGGTAAGATTTCATTTTCTCTTGCACATCCTCCCTGGTGACTTTCTTGGATGTCACGCCCTTAAGAAAATCCCTGAAAGCTTCAGCCCACTTAAATTCAGAGCCCTTGGAAGCCGAGACGTTGTGGTTTTTGTTTTCCTTATCCACACGTCCACTACGCCTTTCGGCACAATTAGAGGCCGCTTCAATCTGTGCATGAACCGGTACATCGAGCAAGGAGCATGGCACAGCGTAATGGGACTGAAGCTGCTCAAGAAATCATCCAACAAGGTTGATGATGTCGGGCCTTGCGGCTCACAAATGTCATCAAGCGACTCATTGGACTCAGAAGTTATCAGGCCGCGAGGGTCACCTGACGTTGTCAAACCACTCCACAATCTAACAAGCAAAGCCGCTTGTGTCAGCTCCACGCCATTGCTTGGAGTCACAATCTACCATAACTTGCTCCTCCACACCTTGAATAATCATCTCGCCAAGACAAGATGCAAAGCATGATACACATCCTCAGACTGTGCCAGTGTACACTGGCGGAGCTTAGTGTAGACCAAGGGGGGCCATGCCCCCCCTTTTTAATTTTGGCATTCATTGAAGTGCATGCTAGCTTTTAGGCCCAATTATTTTTCAACGAGTGATTAGTCCCTCCTGGCCTACTAATTTGTTCCCCTTGAGTCATGACCCCTCTTACATTTTGCTCAAGCTCCATGACTGCCATCGTAGCTAGTAACTCAGAGGTGCCACCGCTAACATTGACCTTGCTGATATCCTTAACTCCCGCAACAAGAAGATGTGCAGATTCCTCGTGCTCACACTAGGAAGGGGAGGGAGCAGTGGAGGGAGCCAAGAACACTGAGGGAGAACAAACTTGCTATCAAAGTCGTCCAGTTGCTCCAAAAGGCATGCGACCCAAGTTGTCCAGTCCTGGATAGCAGCCACCATGTCGCGAAGCGGCTGAACAACCTCGCCCAAATGAGAGACAAACACAGCCCGCAACTCGGTGCGTAGAGTCTCCACCTGTATTGTAAGGAGAGGTTGCAGCAGCCCCAAAATAATGGTAGCCATGCCGGGATCAGTCATAGAGCCTCCAGATCATGCACGGTAGGATGAACAACAACTGAAGTCCACAGGCGTTGTTGTCGATGTTGAGGGGCTGGAGGAAAGCGGCTGCACTCGCCAAGCAAACATGTCTCGCGATCTGACATGGAGGCGAGTAGGAGTGTTGATGAGGAGCTTGACCAGCTGGTAGGCACAACGGGTAGTTACATTCTCGATCGCCAGGGCGGCGACAACCCAAGCAGCAGACAAGATCACGACAAACAATGATGAAGTGGTCCGGCGCCTAGCAGTGAAGGATAGGCCGAACTCCGCTTGAAGGTGAGGCAGAGTGTAGTCTCCTTCCTGCGAGGAAGATTGGGTGCCTTCTGCAGCCTCAGGCGATGCCATCATGATGGCATGACAAGATCACTCCATGATATGGATGACAAAGAAAGGGCTCAATAAGAAGGTAAGTTCACCCTTAGTTGTCATAAGTGAGTCAACTGTTGGTGACTAGCAGTATATCATGATTGGTTACCAAAATGTTAAGGTCGACGGCGTAGGCAGAAGTCGCATCATCCTAATTGAAGTCTGGAGTTGGTGTACCCTCGTCGTTGTTTGCATCGTTGTAGGGATCTTGTAAACTTTCATGCTTCCTTCTATAAAAATCAACGAAAAAAATAGCGCGCTACAAAATATAGCGAGGCCCTTCTTCAAATGCTACAGAAGTTGTAGCGTGCTAATAGCGTGCTATATTTCAAAATAGCGTTTGCAAAAAATTTCAAATATATCTAGAAATAAAGTATTTCAGCAACTAAAATTTTGCTAGGAGCAAGCAATATATGCATAAGGGCCAAATCTAGGACATAAAAATTGTAAGTCTCAAACAGTTTCAAGATAAAAAGAATGAGAAAGGTAGTGGTCGTGGGTTGGTTTTGGCCTGCTGGGCCTGCTGGGCTGTGGTTGTTTAAATTTTGCATGGTCTGCACGTTAAAACATATAATGCTACAACGTTATAGCGTGTGTAGCGCGCTAATTACGCAATTAGCGCCGTAGCGGCCGATTTTGCCAAAACGTAACGTCTCCCTTCCGAATATGCTATAACCGCGCTATAACGGTGAAATAGCGTGCTATTTTTTTCGTTGATAAAAATATGGTACACTATTGGCCTACTCTCGAAAAAAGGTCGACGGCGTGGCAGGAGGTGAGATAAGAACGTGCCAAGTCAGGTCGCCACGCCATGGATGTTAGGGTCGGGGTGGGGTGGGGTGTGTGTGTGTGGGGGGGGGGGGCATCGAGAGAGTGCAAAAATGGGGGGGGGCGTAGGGAGAGTGCAAAATGTTAGAAATGGCGATGAATAAGAAATCCATAAAAAAATAGGGACATAAATATTGTTGTGAGTGGGCAAAGACAAAAAAAATAGGGACATAAATATTGTTGTGAGTGGGAGGGAGATAAATTCCAAAACCGAAAGCACGGATGGATCAGGTGCTGTGAGCGTGTGGCACACTGCACCCATGCTAACCGTCTAATAAGAGAAATAACGAATCTAACCTTTCGATCTTTTCGAAGAGACCATACGGATCGAACCTGATCGCCAAATTGTTAAATATATTGAAAACGAATCTAAACTGACGTGCGTGGTTCACACGGGTGGTACGCGTCGCCGAATCAGGCCGCGCGAGTATAAAATGGGTCGCACTCTCGACAGTTTTTGAGCAGCAACGAGCTAGATCAAACACAAATCACCGAGCAATCATCTCTCCGTGTGTGCTAGCTGCTAATTCTCGTAAGTGATCACGAGTCGTTTCATATGCATTTTGTTCGCTTTACAAGCTTGCAACTCGTCAATAGCTAATGGACTGATCTTATATTTATTGGTGACTAGTAATCGATCATGGGTGGAGGCCACGACATGCACGGCGGCCACAACGGCGGCGTGAAGGGCTTCGTGTCCGGCCTCGTTAACGGCGGGAAAGGCCACGGCTACGGATCGTCATACGGCCAGGGGCACGGCTACGGCGGTGGCCACGTGCAGGGCTACCAGCAGGGCTACGGCGGCCATGGACAGAGCTACGAGCACGGGTACGGCGGACATGCGCAGCACGGGCACGGCGGCTACGAGCACGGGTACGGCGGCGGACATGCGCAGCACGGCCATGGCCACGAGCACGGGTACGGCGGGCACGTGCAGCAGCACGGATACGGCGGCGGCCACGCGCAGCTCGGGTACCCTCCTGCTGCCGGCGCCTACCCTCCGCACGGCGGCTATCAGGCGCACGGCTACGCGCCGGCGGCTTACCCTTCTCACGGGGAGCACCACGGTAATACGCACCTTCATTCATCAGCTGTCAAGTAAGTTTGAGACGCGCGAGACGCCATAAAACGTGGGCGCATGCGTGGGTGCAGGTCACATGGGATCGTACCACACCGGGCATGGCAGCGGGCACCATCACGGCGGCAAGTACCATGGCGGCAAGCACGGCGGCAAGTACCATGGCGGCAAGCACGGCAGTAGGTGGTGAAGTACTGAAGTGGCTAGCTGCAGCCATTGCTCGCGCGCTCTACGACGGCCACGTACCTGTGCGCCCCCGTGGCCAGTCTTCATCATCTGCCTTAGTTGATTCACCATGATCCGTTGTAGCCACGAATAACGTCTTACATTACTGGAACGGAGGGAGTATATTATACTATACTACCTAAATAAAAAGCTACGCGTACATGGACATGATGTGTGGTATGTAATGATTCTTGTACCTTACAAAAATGTAATATTCTCTGTAATGGCGTAAGTCTGTGGGGTGTGGCTTCGTAGGACGAAAATCCGCATCTGAGCCCGGGCTCAGATGCTCCCGCTCAGAAAAAAAATCCAAACAAATATTAGAAAAATTCAAAAAATTTCAATTTTTTTGTGTGGTAGATAATTTGATGCGTGAGGTCCGCTTTAAATTTCAGCTCATTTGGATATCTAAGCAGCTCTCGGCAAAAAAGACAAATCGGGTCAAAACAGTTCGTGAACAATAAACTTTTTTACAGACCCCGATTTTGTCTTTTTTGCAGAGAGCTGCTCAAATCCAAACGAGTTGAAATTTTCAGAGAACCTCACGCATCAAATTATCTATCACATAATTTTTTTTGGAATTTTTTGAATTTTTTTAGTATTTGTTTTGATTTTTTCGTCGGAGCGGGTGCAGCTGAGCCCGGGAGCCAAATTAGCATTCTCTTCGTAGGAGTACTATACATAACGGAATTGCTATTTTTCACTCGACTGGAAATAATTGGCCTTTAGTCTAATTTTTCTGCCGTCCGATGGCACGCGTAGATGCTTGCACTGTTGTCACGCTGGTTCCATCATTCCCTTACCGGGCCTATGCCTTCCCTGTTCCTTTTCTCGGGCCACCCATTAAGACTCCCCGTGTTGTTGTCTTTTCATTTATTTTATTTTAAAGTTCATCTTTTTTTAATCTTGATTAGTAAAATGCCCGTGCGTTGCAAGAAACATCAAAATGCATTCTTGAGAATGGTATGTGAGGGTCATATCATGTGTAAAAAATATCAGAATCTGTTCCCCACATATTCATTTTGCTCCTGAACTCACAAGCATCTGAGTGAAGAGTAAATGCAGGCAAACCAACAAAAAAACATATTTTTGGAAACAAACACGTTTGAGTGTTCAAGCTGCATGCAGAACTTCGTGAAGAAATAACATACATGGTGCTTTGCAAAAACAAATACTAAAAAAAAAACAGTTTTGCTAAAACACATTTAGATATGCCCTAAATATTGCACATCTAAGTCCTATGCCATTGATTTTACGTAAAGATTCGTGCAAGCATCTTCATTAGTCTTTTTTCTTTTTCTTTCTAGTTTGATTGGGTCACTTAGATGTGCAATAATTAGAGCACATCTAGATGTGCCCTAGATAGACCCAAACTTTAAAATAGTTTTGTGAGTTCAGGCTGTGTGCTCCATTTTGTTTATTTTCTAGACCATGATGAATGTTAACTTTCATGAAATGTTGCACACAGCCTGAACAATTCAAAATGTTTGTTGCCCAAACATTATTTTTTTTGAATTTGTTGCTACTATTTGAGCTCGGGAACTAAGTTCATGCCCCATCTTTCTTGTGTTGTTTCCACAACAATGGGTAAAAAATTAGGAGGAACCTAGAATTAGAGTCTTATTGATGGCGCGCGTTGCGGCGCCCGTCCATTTTCACACTGTAATGTTAAGGATTGATACATATAAATGAAGCCAAATACTGTCTTGTTAAATTAAGTTAATAAAGCAATTCATTTCATTTCGTATCTTACAATGCAATTTTTTTGAAAAATGTGCCGCTACATAGAGAACCACCCCTCGATTTGCAGATAGAATAGACCACTAAATCCAAGAAAAAATAGTTAGCAATATGATTATTTACTGCATTAAAAACATGAATGCATTACTGGTGAAACAATATGCAATGGGTCAGAAATCAAATGCATGTCTTGGTCAGAAACTTAGCAGTCGCTAGATGATACCTTGGCGTAGAGGGAGGAATTTTTTGGAATTTGATTGGTGGGAATTTCCTATGTGGAAACTCGGTGTATATGCATCTATGGATAGTAGTAAGTAGTGCCATTCCATAATACTCCCTATGTTTGAGAAGAATATAAAAAACATGTACTCTTATATATTACAATCTCTTCAACGAAAAATAGCATCCTCCTACATAACTCAAGATATATGGGCAGGTCAGTGTAGTAATTAATATGTTTCCTGTAAAGAGCAAAAATATCTGATTAAAAAAATCATAGGCACATAACATTATGATATATTCTCTAACATAGATCTGGTCAACATTTAAAAAAAGTAGACTGCATGGGAGAAAACAGTAAAAAAAAGGCAAGGCTCAAACATAGGCAGCCATGCCTACATTAACATGGATAAGAATTTTGAGTAAGATGGGGGCGGTGACTTCCAGATTGTAGTCGCATAGTACTCCTGCATGTGGAAAGTACAAATCTGACTATTAGAGCACCCAAGATAAAGAGAAGGAGTGATCTGTACCCGCGGTAGCCATGAGAAATTAGGCTCGGACCCTTTTCTCTTGCCGAGATGCCGCCAATGGAGCCCATCTCGGTCGAATGGGAATGTATCCGGTGCACCTGTACTAGTGGTGCTACCGGTGCACCAGATGCTATAAAGTATTTTATATACAAATTTGAAATATTTTTTGAGATACAAAAATGATAAATTTGACACTCGTGTGATAATGGGCCAAATTTAAAACCCAAATTATGTTACGTACTATTTAATGTTGAATTTGTTATTTTTATTTTTTAAGTTATGTTTTAAATTTTGACTTGAAATTTTATGACAACCTACATTGATGTTATGCGATGTGGTAATTTTTTTAGTATTTTTTGAACATTTTAAAAAAGAATGTAAGTTTGGTGCACCGGTAGCACCACAAACTCGGGTGCACCAGACATTTTCCCTCGGTCGACCATCACCGCCGCATCAAAGTTCCTCCCTGCTGCACCGGTCTGAAAGTAGATCCCTTCGCCACAACCGGTCTGAGAGTGGAGCGTCCCCCTGCTGCACGCACCTTCAAGGAGGCGAACTCGTGGATGGAAAGGAAATAAGGGATCCGCTCGGTAGAGAGATCAAGAGGGGCGACAACCGATAGGATTCATCGGCCGCCAGAGAGAACGAGACTGCGAGAGATCAGGGAGGGTCGCTGCCCTTTCCATGCCGTATCATTTTCGTATCTACGAACTGAAGCGACGTCGGATGCGAGTTATTTTATCCACCGTGGAATGTGCTGGCCCAACCTGCCAGTTATTTTATCCACCGTGGAATGTGCTGGCCCAACCGTTTAAAGGGCTTCCTAGCCCAATCAACCAGAGGTGGCGGATTTTTCCACCGGAGTAGGCCTCCCTCGGACAGCAAGCACATCGGTTAATTACGTGGTCATTATAGCCATCCGACGGTCAGGAACGACAAGGAGCTATTATCTGACGGTCACAACCGTGATGGCATGGGATTAGACTCGGTTTTACTGTCCTTAATAATAGACAAGGTCACTATTGATTCTCTAGCCCCTTGTCTTCCTTACACTAGTAGAAAATAGGGCTTTGGTCTAGATCAGATAAGAACATTAATTCCAGTTCTATTACGAACCGGGACCAATGAGTGCATCAGTCCCGGTTCGTGAGGCCAGGGCGCCGGCCAACTTCGGGGGCCATAGGTCCCGGTTCCAGACATGAACCGGGACCAAAAGGCCTCGCTCCTGGGGCAGCCTCTTTAGTCCCGGTTGGTGGCTGGAACCGGGACTAAAGATCAGGCTTCTGCCTCGGTTCTAGCCACCAACCGGGACTAAAGAAATGCCTATATATATGCTCACCCCTGTCCGCTCACTCCTCTGTTTTTGGCCGGCCGGCGTGCGGGAGGTGTTTGCTGCTCTGCTCTCACCTCCTATGCACATAAGGTGTTCGATGAAATGCCCGAGCCACACTTAAGCTTTCTCCTCTCCAAGCTCGACCTCCAACCGCTATTTTCCTCAAGATTTGTCTAGGTTTGACGGTCCGTCCCGTCCCGTCCCCGCTCTCACCGCCGTCGATGGCCCGCGCCGATCTCGTCGCCGACACCACCGTGGTGAGCCTCTTGTTCTTATCTTCTTTTTAAAAGAAAAAAATTCTTACTTGTATAATTTAGATAGATACTTGTAAATTTTCTTACTTTTATTATTATATAGTGCCATGGTTTTGGTATCCGCCCCCGTCGGCCCTCATCTTGTCTATGATTCGGATGTGGTATATTATCTTTTATTATTATTTGTTTTATTTAATGTTTATAACAATTATGCCGACCAACGTGACATAGATGTTTTATCTAGGAGGTATGTGAACCGGAAATTTCAACCGACCCTCTTATTGGGAGGTTAAATTTAGTTGAAAAAGAAAACAATTACTTGAAGAAAAAAATGAAAAGAATTGAGGAGGAGAAGATGGAATTGGAGTTGCACGTTGCGGATGTCGTCGATGATCATAAGATCAAGATGGATGCAATGCGCTTGAAGTTTAGAAAGATTAGAAAATATGCCATTCATAATGAGGGTTGGTATAATTATGCCGTTGGATCGATTGTTGCCTTAGTTGCGATTATGATCGCATTTGTTGTTGCATTTAAATGTTTTACATAGTTGTATGTTAGTTTCAATGTATGTTTTAATTAGATGCTCTAGAGAGCTATACGTTGTTCTATGAGAACTATGTATGACCTTTATGTATTTATTTTTTCACTAATAACATTTGGTCACTACTGTACTTTGGTTTTAATGTGATGATGAACTTGTATTAATTTGGTCACTTCTCTATTCATGATGTTCTGTAATGGTTTTTGATACACTTAATTATATAATGCATGTAGATGAACCGGGAATGGATGTACGGTGACCGACAGACCTTCGAGATATTGAGGGACTGCATAAATTTCTCAAAGTGGCCGGGGCAAACAAGCAGAATGGTTGTATGTATTGTCCATGTATTGTCTGTGGGAATACGAAGGACCACTCTTCCGCGAACACGCTTCACATCCACCTTCTTGAGAAGGGTTTCATGCCACACTATAATGTTTGGACCAAGCACGGAGAAAGAGGGGTTATGATGGAAGACAACAAAGAAGAAGAGGATGATGACAACTATCCCCCTGAATACGGTGATACTGCAACGGGGGGGAGCTGAAGATCAAGAGGAACCAGGCAATGTGTCCGATGATGATCCTTGCCGGGTCATTGTTGATGCAAAAGAGAGAATGCCAAAGTGAAAGGGAGAAGTTGAAGTTCGATCGCATGTTAGAGGATCACAAAAAAGGTTGTACCCAAATTGCGAAGATGACAACACAAAGCTCGGCACCACACTGAAATTGCTGCAATGGAAGGCAGACAATGGTGTATCTGACAACAGATTTGGGAAGCTACTGAAAATAATGAAGAAGAAGCTTCCAAAAGATAACGAATTGCCCGACAGTACGTACGAAGCAAAGAAGGTTCTATGCCCTCTAGGATTGGAGGTGCAGAAGATACATCCATGCCCTAATGACCGCATACTCTACCGGGTGAGTACGAGGATTTGAACAAATGCACGGTATGCGGTGCATTGCGGTATAAGATCAGACGAGATGACCCTGGTGATGTTGAGGGCGAGCGCCCCAGGAAGAGGGTTCCTGCCAAGGTGATGTGGTATGCTCCTTAATACCACGGTTGAAACGTCTGTTCAGAAACAAAGAGCATGCCAAGTTGTTGCGATGGCACAAAGAAGACCGTAAGAAAGACGGTAAGTTGAGAGCACCCGCTGACGGGTAGAAGTGCAGAAAAATCGAGAGAAAGTGGGGGGACTTTGCAGGTGACACAAGGAACGTATGGTTTGGTTTAAGTGCAGATGGCATTAATCCTTTTGGGGAGCAGAGCAACAATCGTAGCACCTGACCCGTGACTGTATGTATCTATAATCTTCCTCCTTGGTTGTGCATGAAGCGGAAGTTCATTATGATGTCAGTGCTCATCCAAGGCCCTAGGCAACCCGGTAACAACATTGATGTGTACCTAAGGCCATTAGTTGAAGAACTTTTACAGCTGTGGAATGGAAAGGGTGTATGTGTGTGGGATGAGCACAAACAACAAGAATTTGACCTACATGTGTTGCTGTTTGTAACCATCAATGATTGGCCTGCTCTTAGTAACCTTTCAGGATAGACAAATAAGGGATACCACACATGCACGCACTGTTTAGATGGTACCGGAAGTATATATTTGGACAAATGCAGGAAGAATGTGTACCTGGGACATCGTCGATTTCTTCTGACCAACCATCAATGTCGAAAGAAAGGCAAGCATTTCAAAGGTGAGGCAGATCACCGGAAGAAGCCTGTCCTCCGTACTGGTGATGGCATACTTGATATGGTCAAGGATTAACAAGTAATCTTTGGAAAGGGTTCTGGCGGACAATCTGTTCCGAATAACGCTAAGGGACTCGCACCCATGTGGAAGAAGAAATCATATTTTGGGACCTACCCTATTGGAAAGACCTAGAGGTCCGCTCTGCAATCGACGTGATGCACATGACGAAGAATCTTTGCGTGAACATGCTAGGCTTCTTGGGTGTGTATGGGAAGACAAAAGATACACCAGAGGCACATGAGGACCGGCAACATGTGCACGAAAAAGACGGCATTCATCCAAAGCAGGATGAAGGTCCTACCAGCTACTCTCTTACCAAAGAAGATAAGGAGATCTTCTTTGAATGCCTGCTCAGTATGAAGGTCCCATCTGGCTTCTCGTCGAATATAAAGGGAATAATAAATATTGCAGAGAAAAAGTTTCAGAACCTAAAGTCTCATGACTGCCACGTGATTATGACGCAACTGCTTCCGATTGCATTGAGGGGGCTTCTACCGAAAAATGTTCGATTAGCCACTGTGAAGCTATGTGCATTCCTCAATGCAATCTCTCAGAAGGTAATCGATCCAGAAATACTAAGGTTAAAGAATTATTTGGTGCAATGTCTTGTCAGTTTCGAGTTGGTGTTCCCACCATCCTTCTTCAGTATCATGACACACGTTCTAGTTCATCTAGTCGACGAGATTGCCGTTCTGGGCCCTGTATTTCTACACAATATGTTCCCCTTTGAGAGGTTCGTGGGAATCTTAAAAAATATCTTCATAACCGTGCTAGGCTAGAAGGAAGCATCTCCATGGGCCATCAAACAGAGGAGGTCATTGGGTTTTGTGTTGACTTTATTCCTGACCTTAAGCCGATTGGTCTCCCTCAATCGCGGTATGAGGGGAGACTGACTAGAAAAGGCACGCTAGGAGTGGGTTCAATAATATGTAGGGACGGGCATTCTTAGGCTCAAGCACACTACACAGTTCTACAGAATTCTACCTTGGTGACCCCGTATGTCAATGAACACAAGAATATTCTGTGCTCCAAACACCCGGAGCAGTCTGACGGCTGGATTACATGTGAACACATCAGGACTTTCGGTAGTTGGTTGCAATCACATCTCATGGGTAACAACATTATTGGAGATGAGATGTACTCGTTGGCCAGGACACCATCTTCGACTGTATTGACTTACCAAGGGTACGAGAGAAATGGGAATACATTTTACATGATTGCCCAAGATCAAAAGAGCACCAACCAAAACAATGGTGTCTGCTTTGATGCAGCAACCAACAGGGGAAAGGACACATATTATGGTTACCTAGTGGACATATGGGAACTTGACTATGGACATGATTTTAAGATCCCTTTGTTTCAGTGCAAATCTGTCAATCTGCCAGGAGGCGAGGTACAGGTAGACCCGCAGTACGGAATGACAACAGTGGATCTCAACAATCTTGGGTACACAAATGAACCATTCGTCCTAGCCAATGATGTGGCGCAGGTTTTCTATGTGAAGGACATGTCTACCAAACCGAGAAAAAGAAAAGATAAGGAAGCGAATATATCATACGATGAGCCAAAGCGCCACATAGTTCTTTCAGGGAAAATAGACATTGTGGGAGCGGAGGGCAAGACAGACATGTCTGAAGATTATGAAAAGTTTAATGAAATTCCTCCCTGCAAAGTGAAGGCTGACCCAAGTATCCTGTTAAACGATGAAGATTATCCATGGTTACGGCGCAATAAGCAAGGGACACATGCCAAGAAAAAGTGAAGACTTTATATCCACAACTATTTTGATGATGGATTTTACCTAGAATATCACTACAGTTACATGTCAAGAAATGAAATGCCTTTTGTAGCAGATGAGTTTTCGTGTGAAACCCTGATATTTCACTCGAGATTGTCCATTTTGTACACGAAGTGCATCCAGTTTTTGACGTAACCCTCTCAACTTTTTAGCACATGCTATGTGGGTGAAATGATGATACCATACCAATTTTCAACCTTTTTAGAGTTCATTTGTAGTGCTTTTCAATTTTAGGGTCATTTAGCTAAAAAACAATAAATGCATAAACAATACCAAATGAAGTCAGAAAGGGTTGAAAATTGATGATGTGGCTTTGAATGGTGCATGTTGAACACACAAAAAGTCTGGAGTTGAAATAAGTTAAAAAAATGAAATGCCTTTGTAGCAGATGAGTTTTCGTCCGAAACCGTGATACTTCGAAAGAGATTGCCCATTTTGTACATGAAGTGCATCCAGTTTTTGCCGTAACCGTCTCAACTTTTTAGCACATGCTATGTGGGTGAAATGATGATATCATGCTAATTTTCAACCTTTTCAGAGTTTATTTGTAGTGCTTTTCAATTTCAAGGTCATTTAGCTCAAATAATGAACTAATAGCAAAAAGAATGAACTAAAAAGCTTTTATAAAACTATAATAGCAAAAAGAATGAACTAAAAAGCTTTTATAAAACTCTAATAGCAAAAAGAATGAACTAAAAAGAATCAATTAAATATAATATTCTTCAATAGCAAAAAGAATCAACTAAAAAGAATCAAAATAATATTAACTAAAATTATCAAAGTATTTATTTGTTAAAAAGAATGAACTAAAAAGAATCAACTAAAATATTAACTAAAAAGAATGAACTAAAAGGAATCAATTAAAATATTTTGTTATGATCAACTAAAACAAAACTATAATATTCTTCAATAGCAAAAAGAATCAACTAAAAAGCTTTTATAAAGCTCTAGTTATTCTCAAAATAATATTAACTTAAAATTATATAAAATTTATGCAACTAAAATTATCAAAGTATTTCTTGTTAAAAACTTTAATAGCAAAAAGAATTTTCATAAAGAATTTTTTGTTAAAAACTTTAATAGCAAACCAAAATAACATAAAAAAATGCCGCCTACTAGGCCGCCATGGCCTGCATACAACTAGAAACCCATCTGTACATGGGCCAGGATGCAGGCCCGCAGGCCCAACAGGGCATTGACAAAGTTTAGGCATGTACTGCCTGCAATAGAGGGGAGCTCGATAGCTCAGTCGTGGCGGGGCTTATAAACCAGTGCAGACACCTCTCAACTAGCGAGGTGGGACTAAACATTTGGCTGCGGCAACGCCAACCCTTTAGTCCCGGTTGGTGGCTCCAACCAGAATGAAAGGCCACCTTTCTTCCCGGTTGGTGGCTCCAACCGGGACTAAAGGCCCCCTTTCGTCCCGGTTCGAGCCACCAACCGGGACTAAAGTTCTATGCTTCCCGCCCTTTGGGCTGCTAAAATTGACCATTAGTCCTGGTTGGTGGCTCCAACCGGGACTAAAGGTTGGTGTATATAAGCATGACTTCAATTTTTTTGCAAAATCCATCTGCAGTTTCCTCGTCCTCTCCTCCGACGACGCCGCTAGGCTACCTCGACATCGTAGCCGCGCCCCCGCCCCGCCGTCGTCATCGCCACCCCGAGCTGTCGCTCCTCCCCGAGCCCTTGCCGCGCCCCTGCCCCGCTGTCACCGTCGCCGCTCCCGAGCCCGCGCGCTCTCCCTCCTCCCCGAGCCCTCGCCGCCGCCTCCCCAGCCCGCTGTCCATTTTTTTATTCATAGAATTTTTTTGTTCATACGTATGTATGTAGATGTATATGTATGTCCATTTTTTTGTTCATATGTATGTATGTAGATGTAAATGTATGTCCATTTTTTGTTGATATATATGTAGATGTATATGTATGTCCATTTTTTGTTCATATGTATGTAGATGTATATGTATCACTGGTACGCGTCGGTGCTATACAAACGATTTTTAACCCCTTTCCGCGACGACATTTGGAACTGTCGTCTAGTGAGTGTGGGCGATAGGGGGGTCCTTCCCACACGACCCAGAAACCGTCGGGGATATGGCCCTCCTGGCACACACGCTCGGCAAAATGAGATCGTGTGCGACCGGCGAGTGCTCAAATACGGAAATATGTACAGTAGAGCTAAAAAAATACAATTATACATGCGAAATTGTTTCCGGTCGCAAGTACATCCCACACAGTCAATCCCCGCTAAATGTTTCCGTTCGTATATGCATCCCACATAGTCGCTCCAAGGAAAACGTTTCCGTTCACAGGTACATCACACACAATTTTTCCCATTAAATTGTTTGCATTATTGAATGTATCACACACGGTCCGTAGAATAAACTGTGTGGCAAAGGCTGTCCATAACACACCGTTTTTATGTGGTAAACGTTTGCGCAAGGTGGCCTAACGCAAACAGTTTTCAAGAGAAAGTCGTATGTGATTGTTCATGGATCCAACATGGTTTATTTCTTGAAACTGTGTGTGTTGCCTGAGGTCATCGCCCACGGTATTTTTTCAATAACCATTTGCAATGGCAAAACCCAATTAGCAGGCTAATTCGCCATTAGCAGGCAAATTTCCCTATTATTAATAATCCATTTATTAATCTAATTGACATTCATATTAAGCACATAATATATTTCATTTCCATATTAAGGAAGCAGAATTTCATAATTGGAATACACCAGAGTACAACATGATATAGCTTCAGCACTCAGCTACCCAATTACACAACCGCACCAGCACCAAGTTTCACATGCAACATGTAGAACCTTTAGAAATTAGCATCATAGACGGTATATAGACAGATGCATCTCATCTGGAAAACTGCTGAAGCGGAAGGCGGATATTGAGCCTTCATGCATGTTGAAGGTCTTTGCAACTTTAGGCCAGTGCCTGTGGATGATTGACCGTTCGTCCTTCGTCCTCTTCAGGAACACTTTAATATTGAACCGTGTGTGTTGTATGAAAACCTTCCTCGCCTCCTGACCATAGAGGTGGTTTGAGAGGTAATCATCAGTGAACTGCTTTGGAAAGGCCTAAAAACAAGGATGTGCATAAATATGTTATCTATATTGGAAATGGGGCAAAGCAATAAAAAAAAGGCAAGGTATAATAGTTAGTACCATCTTGTGGTGAACTGATGTCTTCTTCATTGTGCAGACAAAGATCTTGTTGTTTTTTGTTGCTAATTTCTTTATCCTAACAATCTTTCTGAGTTTCTTGATTTGATTGATATTCATGGACAACTCATTTCCCCATATGCAAAAAGGGTCGAACAGTGAGTCAAAACCTCTGACAGCAGGACCTACATGTGCGAGACCAAATTGTTAAAAACCTAAATATTAGAATGGTTCCTGCAATTGCACAATAATGTGCTATTAGACAATGGCCATGCACATGCTAACCTCGATTGTAAACCTCAGTGCTTCCCATTGTTTCCCTGCAACACATATAAGGTAGTTAGTCATCAAGTTAAGTAAGGGTTCGCATGCTATCAGTAAAATATGTTGATGAAAAATAAGCACATTGCAAATTCCAGTGAACCAAGTAGTTAACTAAACACCACAACAAATGAACCAAATATTAACTGAGCACCACATTGCACAATATAACATACTCCTAATAGAAGATCAGACAGTTAACCAAACAGTTAACTACAGCCAATTGTATTTGTTTCTCATGTATTTACTACAGCCAAATTCAATTTATTCCTCACATGGTATACAATAATAGAATGCACCCACAACTATTGAACATCGCATTGCAGAATTGAACCAAATAGTTAACTAAACACCACAATACAAATGAACAAAACGTTAACTGAGCACCACATTGCACAATGTATAACCAAACCAAGCATGCTTGACAACTTCGAAATATAGCAATTGTATTCGTTTCTCATGTATTTTGTAAGTATAAATTCGATTTATTTCTCACATGGAAGACAATAGAAAATTGCAGCCTGAAGAATTGAACATCACATTTGCAGAACTGAACCAAACAGTTAACTGAAGACGACAACTAATTAACAAAACAGTTAATAAGTGAGCACCACACTGCACGACATATAGAACATATACACTAGAGCAACAGATTGCATGGTAAAATTAGATAGCACAATTCACTAGAATTTGTGAAGGAAAGGCAGGAGCAGCACACACAATGGGTAAACCGAGCATGCTTAACCGGCGTAGGTAGCAAATGGCAAGGTGCTCCTCCAAGATCTGGGGGTCGGCACGAATGGCAGCCATCGCGACCTCATCCGCGCGTGCGGCCGCGATTTGCTTCTCCGCTGCCAAATGCTCCTTGAGATCCTGGCTATACTGCATGCACCATGGCTTAGGGCGGCGCTTATTTGGTGGAGGGGTCGGTGATTTGGGTAGAAGGTGTCGCGCTCGCGCCGGCGGTCGGGGCATGTGGGATGTGGAAGGAGGAGGAGGAGGATGGGGGTCGGGTGTGGATTACCTGCCTGGATAGACGAGGACGAGCATCGTGAAGGAGGGTCACCGACGAGGAGGCGGCGCTGCAAGCAAGGAGTGAAGGTTTCAACTTGGAAAGGAAGGCGGAAACAGGGGAAATGTGGCTTTTGGTAAGGGGGAGGGGCGGGGAGGTAGATATTTCCGCGGAAGCCAAAAATTTGGAATCGCTTCAACGAAAAAATTGGCGCGCAAAGTGTCATCAGACACGGTCCCTTATTCAGAACTGTGTACGATATGTGAACATCACAAATGATTCAGATAGCTTAACCCGTGTGTGTTGAGTTTGAACGTCAAAAATTTTGGTTCGAATTTCCATGGTTACAGTGGTCATCCACGTCATTGCATAATTTGGGTACACAAAGGAGACTACAACACACCCACACTTCTTAATTAAGCAAGTTCAGCAATTAAACAGAGCTAGCTGACCTAAACATTACTCTAACAAATTAAAGACCGGTGCTCTTAATTAAACAAAACAAAGAGTCTACTACGGCTGCTGCTCGTCGATCTCCGCCGCCGCCTCCATGTCCAGCTCGCGCCCGACGGTCTCCTGGGGAAGGGGCTCCATGGCATCCATCGCACCATACTCGGCAAGCATCTCGTCATCCGCGTCCGCCATCTCTTTGGAAAAGGCCGCCATGAGCTGGGCGTGGGCGGACGCGATCTGGGCTTTGATGGGCTCCGCCGTCGCAAGGTATGCGGCGGAGGAACGGACGGCTGCTCGAACGCTCTCGGCGATTGCCAGCTCTTCAGCCTTAGGTTGCCGACCGTTGTCGGAGAAGCTTCGTTCGATTTGTGCGGTGGCTGCCAGGAGCTGGGCGTGAGTGGCCTCCATCAGGGCTAAGGCCGCCGCTGCAGAACGGACAGCTGCTGTGTCGCTCTTGCCAGTTGCTATCCCCAAGGCAGATGTTGCTGTCACCACCTGACAAGCAATAGCGGCCGTTTGGGCTGCCTTGGCCGCCCGGTCGTAGATTGCGGCCGCGCTCATGCACATTGTTAGCACGCGCAAGGCGGCTGCGGCCACGCTCTCGCCGGAGTGGGCCACCGAAGTTGCCCCCACGACGCGGGTCCACGTGCCCATCTTTCACCGGCGACGATTGAACAGTGAAATCATATTTGGGGAGCGAGCTAGTGTGCTTGAGACGCCGGCTGTGGACTATAGCCGACACACCTACTCGCGTAAGCCATAGGCGTACTATACACCGACGGTGCTTTAGGATATTTTGTGCTGCATCTCACACGGTTGGTGATAATAAACTGTGTGCGATCTACTTGATTTTTCATCTTGATTTGAATTGCATAATGGGGTCATGATATGTCTCCAACGTATCTATAATTTTTGATTGTTCCATGCTGTTATATTATCAATCTTCGATGTTTTATAATCCTTTTATAGTCATTTTATATCATTTTTTGGTACTAACCTATTGACATAGTGCCAAGTGCCAGTTCCTGTTTTTCCGTGTTTTTTACATCGCAGGAAATCAATATCAGACGGAGTCCAAATGCCACGAAACTTCACGGAGATTTTTTATGGGCTAAAAGGAACACAACAGGCCCTGGCTGCTCCTGAGGGGTGCCCCGAGGGGGGCACAACCCACCAGGGCGCGCCCTGGTGGGTTGTGCCCACCTCGGGTGCCCCCGGACCGCCTCCTTGCTCTATAAATACCCAAAAATACTAGAACCCTGGGGGAGTCGACGAAATATTCATCCAGCCGCCGCAGAGTCCAGAACCACCAAATCCAATCTAGACACCATCTCGGATGGGGTTCACCACCTCCATTGGTGCCTCTCCGATGGTACGTGAGTAGTTCTTTGTAGACCTTCGGGTCCGTAGTTAGTAGCTATATGGCTTCATCTCTCTCTCTCTCTCTTGATTCTCAATACAATGGTCTCTTGGAGATCCATATGATGTAAGTCTTTTGCGGTGTGTTTGTTGGGATCGATGAACTTTGAGTTTATGACCAGATCTATCTTTTTATATCCATGAAAGTATTTGAGTTTCTTTGATCTCTTTTATGCATGATCTCTTATAGCCTCATATTACTTCTCCGATATTTGGGTTTTGTTTGGCCAACTTGATCTATTTATCTTGCAATGGGAAGAGGTGCCCGGTAGTGGGTTCGATCTTACGGTGCTTGATCCCAGTGACAGAAAGGGAACCGACACGTATGTATCCTTGCTACTAAGGATAAAACGATGGGGTCTATCTCTACATAGATAGATCTTGTATACATCATGTCATCGTTCTTATTGCATTACTCCGTTTTCCATGAACTTAATACACTAGATGATGCTGGATAGCGGTCGATGTGTGGAGTAATAGTAGTAGATGCAGGCAGGAGTCGGTCTACTAATCTTGGACGTGATGCCTATGTAAAGATCATTGCCCGGATATCGTCATAATTATTTGGAGTTCTATCAATTGCCCAACAGTAATTTGTTCACCCACCGTTTGCTATTTTTCTTGAGAGAAGCCACTAGTGAAACCTACGGCCCCCGGGTCTTATTTCTCATATATTTGCCTTTGCGATCTATTTTTATTTGCTTTTATTTTCAGATCTATTAATCAAAAACCCAAAAATACTTTGCTGCACTTTATTTTATTTGCGATCTATTTATCCAATCTATTACAACTTATTCCCGTCCATGCACCGTTTCTGGCACCGTTACCCGAAAGGGATTGACAACCCCTTTAACACGTCGGGTTGCGAGGATTTGTTATCTGTGTGCAGGGGCTGTTTACATTGTGTTGCTTGGTTCTCCTACTGGTTCGATAACCTTGGTTTCATATCTGAGAGAAATACCTACCGCCGATCTGCTGCATCATCCCTTCCTCTTTGGGGAAATACCGACGTAGCTTCAAGCGACATCAGGTCACAGCGGCAATGGACGGTGTTTGAATTGCTAGACCTTTTATCTGGAGTGAACATGCAACTATATGTGTGTCGTAAAAGAATTGGAATTATTCAGGGTTCGTTGAACATTTTATACATTAAATTGGTTTTCTAGCCATTTCAGGTGCACAATTCAAAATTAAACTACATGCACATGCTCCAGTGCACCAACATGGGTTGTAAAATCATATATGTGTCCATGGGTTTATGCTTATCTCCCATGCAAGAAATGGGGATGAAATTCGAACACCACGACACCATGGCTATCTGGCAAACGTCGACGTACTTGCTTTTGTAATTCTAGTAAATCCAAAATTCGTTCGAAATTCAAGAAACTTGGCATGCTATCATGGAGCGGCATCAACATGCCGTGGTAAATTTTTTGTCCCATTTGGGGCAGGTTTGGGTATAAGCTTCTCATAAACCAGAGCTTCTCACAACAAGTGTGATGGTTTCGGTGGGGAACATTTCACCTTTCTGGACGAAACGATATCCGTTGCCTCTTCTCGATTTCAATTTTTTTCCTAGTGTCAACATAGAACAACAGGAGTGTTGTGTTAATTTTAGGGATTTTTCGGGGTTCGCTTGGACATTTTTATACATTAACTGAGTTTTCTATGCATTCATGTGCACAATTCAAATTTGAACTACATGCACATGCTCTAATGCATATAAATTAATTGAAAATTCAAATCTGTGTCCTTGGTTGCCTGCTTAGGTCCCATGCAAGAAATGGGAATGAATGTCAAACACCCTGCCACCATCACTTGGCCGCAAACAATGAGATACCTGGTTTTTAAATTCTAGTAAATCCAAAACTCGTCTGAAATTCATGAAACTTGGCATGCTATCATGGAGCGGCATCAACATGCCGTGGTAAATTTTTGTCCCATTTGGGGCAGGTTTGGGTATATGCTTCTCACAAACCAGAGCTTCTCACAACAATCATGATGGTTTCGGTAGGGAACGTCCCACCTTTGAGGACGAAAGGATATCCATTGCCTCTTATTGTTTCCAAAAAATTTCTCGTGTCAACATAGAACAACAGGAGTGTTGTGTCAATTTTTGTGATATTTCGGGGTTCGTTTGGACATTTTTATGCATTAACTGAGTTTTCAATGCATTTATGTGCATAATTCAAATTCGAACTACATGCACATGCTCCACTGCATATAAATTGGTTGAAAAATCAAATCTATGTCCTTGGGTGCATGCTTAGGTTCCATGCAAGAAATGGGAATGAATTTCAAACACCAGGGCCCTGTTGATTGCCGGCAAAACATTGAGATGCCTGGTTTTTAAATTCTAGTAAATCCAAAACTCGTATGAAATTCATGAAATTTGGCATGCTATCATGGAGCGGCATCAACATGCCCTGGTAAAATTTTGTCCCATTTGGGGCAGGTTTGGGTATATGCTTCTCACAAACCAGAGCTTCTCACAACAAGCATGATGGTTTCGGTAGGGAACGTCCCACCTTTGGGGAGGAAACGATATCCATTGCCTCTTATTGCTTTCAAAATTTTCTCGTGTCAACATAGAACAACAGGAGTGTTGTGTCAATTTTTGTGATTTTTTGGGGTTCGTTTGGACATTTTTATGCATTAACTGAGTTTCCAATGCATTTATGTGCATAATTCAAATTTGAACTACATGCACATGCTCCAGTGCATATAAATTGGTTGAAAAATCGAATCTGTTTCCTTGGGTGCATGCTTAGGTCCCATGCAAGAAATGGTAATGAATTTCAATCACCAGGGCACCGTTGATTGCCGGCACAACATTGAGATACCTTGTTTTTAAATTCTAGTAAATCCAAAACTTGTCTGAAATTCTTGAAACTTGGCATGCTATCATGGAGCGGCATCAACATGCTGTGGTAAATTGTTTGTCCCATCTGAGGCAGGTTTGGGTATATGCTTCTCACAAACCAGAGCTTCTCACCACAAGCATGATGGTTTCGGTAGGGAACGTCCCACCTTTGGGGACGAAACGATATCCATTGCCTCTTATTGCTTTCAAAATATTTCTCGTGTGAGCATAGAACAACAGGAGGGTTGTGTCAATTTTGTGATTTTTGGGGTTCGTTTGGACATTTTTATGCATTAACCGAGTTTTCAATGCATTTATGTGCATAATTCAAATTTGAACTACACGCACATGCTCCAGTGCATATAAATTGGTTGAAAAATCAAATCTATTTCCTTGGGTGCATGCTTAAGTCCCATGCAAGAAATGGTAATGAATTTCAATCACCAGGGCACCGTTGATTGCCGGCACAACATTGAGATACCTGGTTTTTAAATTCTAGTAAATCCAAAACTCGTCTGAAATTCTTGAAACTTGGCATGCTATCATGGAGCGGCATCAACATGCTATGGTAAATTTTTTGTCCCATTTGGGGCAGGTTTGGGTATATGCTTCTCACAAACTAGAGCTTCTCACAACAAGCATGATGGTTTCGGTAGGGAACGTCCCACCTTTGGGGACGAAACGATATCTATTGCCTCTTATTGCTTTCAAAATTTTCTCGTGTCAACATAGAACAATAGGAGTGTTGTGTCAATTTTTGGGGGTTCGTTTGGACATTTTTATGCATTAGCTGAGTTTTCAATGCATTTATGTGCATAATTCAAATTCGAACTACATGCACATGCTCCAGTGCATATAAATTGGTTGAAAAATCAAATCTGTGTCCTTGGGTGCATGCTTAGGTCCCATGAAAGAAATGGGAATGAATTTCAAACACTAGGGCACCGTTGATTGCCGGCAAAACGTTGAGATACTTTATTTTTAAATTCTAGTAAATCCAAAACTCGTCTGAAATTCATGAAACTTGGCATTCTATCATGGAATGGCACCCGACATGCTGTGGTATTTTTCGTGTCCATTTTGAGAGAAGGATCACTCAAATAATGACAACCAACAAAGGCATTTTGAAAAAATAGCTGCCACTTTAATATCTCAAACGTTTGTATAATTCAAACCGTGTGCGTTCTATTAACCATTCACGTGACGCCACGTGTCTTGGTTTTAATGGCTGTAGGATGTGCCGTGCGGAAATCTGCTTGACCTTGACTGAACAGGGGGCGTGCGAGCGCAGTCCGGTGTGTAGGCTGACCGAGAGGCGTGCAAGCTGTCCTCGAATGCGCAGGATTACCGGGAAGCGTGCGAGCTGCACGCTGCGCAGGCTCACTGGGAAGCGAGCCCTTTAACTTCCATGGCCGCCTGCCTTCCTCTCCGTGCGCGCGCCCCCTCAGCGGCATGGGACGCCTCCGTCGAACGCTACCTCTCAGCGCCGCCAGCTGCCGCCTTCCCGCGCCCCGCCCGTCGACCCCGGGATGACATGATGCAAAGTGAGAGCAGGATTTGTGCATCTCTCCAACGCAAACGGTTCTTTTGGATGACCCGTGTGCAACCACTTACAAACAATTTGGTGCGATTTGCATCTGTCATATTGGGTATGTTACCATTTGTCAAACTGGAAAGATTGACATTTGTTGATCTAGTAACATTGCCATTTGTCAACCTTGTAACACTGCGATTTGTCAAAATATGAAGCTAAAAATCACTAGCAGTATCTAATTTTTGCAACTAAAATTCAGTAATTAAGCATAGATTTCATTCATAGATTAAGCCGTCGTTCTTAATTTATACAAACAGTTCAACTCGACAGCTAAACCGACCAAACTTTTCGCCAATTGTTGCCAACCATGTACTGAAATAGCTAGTTCAACTATATATACTAGCTAATTTTAAGTACGTTGTACAGTTCCACGACATCTATAGTCAGATGAACTACTACTGCGGAGGGGCTTTGTTCTACTTTCGGCTGCCTCTCCTCTGCCGAGCACGCTCAGTAAGAGGCGGAGGAGGAGGAGCCTACCGACGAGCTGGGCAACCACAATACGGTGCATGCCGCTGTTGCAGCTTCAGCGACGCTCACCTCGAACGCCCTCTGCCGCTCCAGACGACCCCTCTCGAAGCGGTGGTTCTCCTCGTAGATCTCTTGATTCCTCGCCTCTGAGGCGCGTGTGCCGCGGTCACGACGGTGGTAAGGCTCATTGCGTGCTCGACGAGGCGCTCCTCCTCCTCCCGCAGGAACTCGGTGTAGCGCGCAAGGTCTCTGACGCACGTGCGGGCACCCACCTCCGCCTCCCGCCTTCGGACGGCAGTGACGGAGCGGGTGATGACCCCGATGGTCGACGGTGGGCTGACGGCTGTCGGTGTCAAAACCGGCGGATCTCGGGTAGGGGGTCCCGAACTGTGCTTCTGAGGTCGATGGTAATAGGAGACAGGGGACAAAATGTTTACCCAGGTCCGGGCCCTCTCTATGGAGGTAATACCCTACTTCCTGCTTGATTGATCTTGATGAATATGAGTATTACAGGAGTTGATCTACCACGAGATCATGATGGCTAAAACCCTAGAAGTCTAGCTTGTATGCCTATGGCTATGAGTCTTGGCCTCTACCGACCTAGCCCTCCGGTTTATATAGACACCGGGGGGATCTAGGGTTACATCAGGTCGGTTTACAGAGAAAGGAATCTTTATATTCGATCACCGAGCTTGCCTTCCACGCAAAGGAGAGTCCCATCCGGACACGGGTGGAGTCTTTGGTCTTTGTATCTTCACAGCCCATCAGTCCGGCCCATAGCTAATAGGCCGGACGCCCGAGGACCCCTTAGTCTAGGACTCCTTCAGTAGCCCCCGAACCAGACTTCAATGACGAGGTGTCCGACGCGCAGATTGTCTTCGGCATTGCAAGGCGGGTTCTTCCTCCGATGACGTCAAGGTGATGTATCCGGCCTTCCATTTAATGTCATACCCCTCGGCTTCTATGTATCAACGACTTCAGCTTCCACGTGTCGAGCGAATGCGAGAGGTCAGGGTATTTTTGCACATAACACCCCGGCCGTGCAAGAAGGAGTGTCTATTTAAAGAGGTTAAATCTCAGATCCATCCGGTACCACGCGAAAAAATCCTCAGAGATTGCTAGGAAAGACCGCTCCAACATGGCTAGCGCTCCCAGATCCTCCTCCCATCCCTGCGGTCCAGAAAAAGGCGAGTGGGAGAGGTGCTCCGTATCCCATGGTCAGCTGGAGAAGCTGCAGACACAGGGATTTCTCCCCCCCTGCGGATAAGGTCCCCATTCGAGCGGGGTTGACTTCCTTCAATGGTGGGGCCCAGGCAGAGAATTTCCCCAATCCATCTGAGGGAGAATGAGTGTGCTTCGTCCCCTTCCTGCTAAGAGGCGCCGGGTTTCCAATTCACCCGTTCCTCAGAGGGCTTCTGGAGTACTATGGCCTCCAACTGCACAACTTCACTTCGGCTTCCATTCTGCACATCGTGGGTTACGTCGCTCTTTGCGAGCTATTCCTGGGTTGCGAGGCCCACTTTGAATTGTGGAGAAGACTATTCTGCCACGTCTCGCGTAATCATGAGGGATCAATATTTGAAGTGGGCGGAGCCGAAATATGGCGCATCACCGAGACCGGATACCTATCCGGCACACCAAAGAAGGCATCCGAAGAGTGGCCTTCCGAATGGTTCTATATCGAGGACATCACACTTCCAGACCCAGTTCGGAGAGGTCTTCCTGAGTTCACAAGCGTTCCTTTGAAGAAACGCCACAACTGGCGCCCTCGGAGCCTCGAGGAGGAAGATAGTGCGGAAGTTCGCCAACTCTTGAGCAAGATAAGGACGCTCGCCTAGTCCGGATTCACGATAGTCGAAGTAATGGCGACCTCCATAGTGCGGGGGGTTCAGCCACTCCAATACAGAGGGCTTCCCATGTGGCACTACAATGGGGAAAACGACGCCTCCCGCTGCGGCAAAAAGGGTCCGGACACCCCCGCCGCTCTGGGCAAAATATTGGCCGAACTGTTCAAAGGGGAGGAAGAGGAATTCCCGCGTATCAAGCGCAGAGAAGGATTTTCCATGTACAGTCCTCCTAGCTGTGTAAGCCCCCAACTCCTCTACTCTACTCATTCCACTCCCTGAGCTACTTTCAATGAATATTAACCCGTCCATTTATAACAGCACTGGCGAAAGATTTCCGAAGGGCTTCACAGCCCCGCCCCACAGCCCGAGGGCCACAATCGGGACCTTGACCCTGGATTCAAAGAGGATTCGGATATATTAGTGGTGCTCGAGGACGGGGTGTTTTACCAGGAGAGCTATGACGACACAGAAGTGGCCATCATCGCCGATTATCCCTGTCTTCTTCCTGCTTCCCATGTAAGTAATCAGGAGACATCTCATCCAAAAGAGTTGTCATTCTGCCTCACCCACCGCACCATCCTGTGCTCAAAAGGGGAGGCGTTCGGCGCGTCATGCTGCCCCAGGGGTATCTCCAAAGAGAGCGGCTCCCACGCCGGGCAAGCCTTCGAAGAGGAAGGCAAACAAAGATATGGCCGAGCCTTCATCGAAGAGGTATGGATTCACAACTATGTTCTTTAGCAGTCGCGTCCAACAGTGACTCTGATAACCCACAAGTATAGGGGATCACAACAATTATCGAGGGTAGAATATTCAACCTAAATTTATAGATTCGACACAAGGGGAGCCAAAGAATATTCTCAAGTATTAGCAGTTGAGTTGTCAATTCAACCACACCTGGATAACTTAGTATCTACAGCAAAGTATTTAGTAGAAAAGTAGTATGATAGTGGCGGTAACGATAGAAAAAGTAACAGTAGCAGCTTTGTAGTAATTGTAACAGTGGCAACGGAAAAGTAACTAAGCAAAGTACAATATGTGAAAAGCTCGTAGGCATTGGATCGGTGATGGAGAATTATGGCGGATGCGATTCCTCATGCAATAGTTATAACATATGGTGACATAGAACTAGCTCCAATTCATCAATGTAATGTAGGCATGTATTCCGAATATAGTCATACGTGCTTATGGAAAAGAACTAGCATGACATCTTTTGTCCTACCCTCCCGTGGCAGCGGGGTCCTATTGGAAACTAAGGGATATTAAGGCCTCCTTTTAATAGAGTACCGGACCAAAGCATTAACACTTAGTGAATACATGAACTCCTCAAACTACGGTCATCACCGGTAATGGCCCCGATTATTGTCACTTCGGGGTTAACGGATCATAACACATAATAGGTGACTATAGACTTGCAAGATAGGATCAAGAACTCACATATATTCATGGAAACATAATAGGTTCAGATCTGAAATCATGGCACTTGGGCCCTAGTGACAAGCATTAAGCATAGCAAAGTCATAGCAACATCAATCTCAGAACATAGTGGATACTAGGGATCAAACCCTAACAAAACTAACTCGATTACATGATAAATCTCATCCAACCCATCACCGTCGAGCAAGCCTACGGTGGAATTACTTGCGCACAACGGTGAGCATCATGAAATTGGTGATGGAGGAAGGTCGATGATGATGATGGCGACGGGTTCCCCTCTCCGGAGCCTCGAACGGACTCCAGATCAGCCCTCCCGAGAGAGTTTAGGGCTTGGCGGCGGCTCCATATCGTAAAACGCGATGAATCCTTCTCTCTGATTTTTTTCTCCCCGAACGTGAATATACAGGGTTGGAGTTGAGGTCGGTGGAGCACCAGGTGGCCCACGAGGCAGGGGGGCGCGCCCGGGGGGTAGGCGCGCCCCCACCCTCGTGGACAGGGTGTGAGCCCCCTGGCCTTGATTCTTTCGCCAGTATTTTTTATTAATTCCAAAAATATTTTCCATGAAGTTTCAGGTCATTCCGAGAACTTTTATTTCTGCACAAAAATAACACCATGGCAATTCTGCTGAAAACAGCGTAAGTCCGGGTTAGTTCCATTCAAAGCATGCAAGTTAGAGTCCAAAACAAGGCCAAAAGTGTTTGGAAAAGTAGATACGATGGAGACGTATCAACTCCCCCAAGCTTAAACCTTTGCTTGTCCTCAAGAAATTCAGTTGACAAACTGAAAGTGATAAAGAAAAACTTTTACAAACTCTGTTTGCTCTTATTGTTGTAAATATGTAAAGCCATCTTTCAAGTTTTCAGCAAAGATTATGAACTAACCATATTCACAATAACATTTAGGTCCCATATTTACTCATATCAATGGCATAATCAACTAGCGAGCAATAATAATAAATCTCGGATGACAACACCTTCTCAAAACAATCATAATATGATATAACAAGATGGTATCTCACTAGCCCTTTCCGAGACCGCAAAACATAAATGCAGAGCACCTCTGAAGATCAAGGACTGACTAAACATTGTAATTCATGGTAAAAGAGATCCAGCCATAGTCATACTCAATATAAATTAATAGTAATGGATGCAAATGACAGCGGTGCTCTCCAGCTGGTGCTTTTTAATAAGAGGGTGATGACTCAACATAAAAGTAAATAGATAAGCCCTTCACAGAGGGAAGCATGGATTTGTAGAGGTGCGAGAGCTCGATTTTAAAGCAGAGATAAATAATATTTTGAGCGGCATACTTTCATTGTCAACATAACAACCGAGAGATCTCGATATCTTCCATCCTACACCTATTATAGGCGGTTCCCAAATAGAATGGTAAAGTTTATACTCCCCCACCACCAACAAGCATCAATCCATGGCTGGCTCGAAACAACGAGTGCCTCCAACTAGCAATAGCCCTGGGGGAGTTTTGTTTGCAATTATTTCAATTTGATTTGCTTAGAGCATGGGACTAGGCATCCCGGTGACCAGCCATTTTCTCGTGAGTGAGGAGCGGAGTCCACTCCTCTTGAGAATAACCCGCCTAGCATGGAAGATACAGAGAGCCCTAGTTGATACATGAGCTATTCGAGCATGCAAAACAGAATTTCATTTGAAGGTTTAGATTTTGGCACATACAGATTTACTTGGAACGACAGGTAGATACCGCATATAGGAAGGTACAGTGGACTCATATGGAATAACTTTGGGGTGTATGGAAGTGGATGCACAAGCAGTATTCCCGCTTAGTACAAGTGAAGGCTAGAAAAAGACTGGGAAGCGACCAACTAGAGAGCGACAACAGTCATGAACATGCATTAAAATTAATAAACGTTGAGTGCAAGCATGAGTAGGATATAATCCACCATGAACATAAATATCGTGAAGGCTATGCTGATTTATTTCAACTACATGCGTGAACATGTGGCAAGTCAAGTCACTCGAATCATTCGAAGGAGGATACCACCCTATCATACCACATCACAACCATTTTAATAGCATGTTGTCACGCAAGGTAAACCATTATAAACTCCTAGCTAATTAAGCATGGCATAAGCAACTATAATCTCTAATTGTCATTGCAAACATGTTCATTCATAATAGGCTGAATCAGGAACGATGAACTAATCATATTTACAAAAACAAGAGAGGTCGAGTTCATACTAGCTTCTCTCATCTCAATCAGTCCATCATATATCGTCATTATTGCCTTTCACTTGCACGACCGAACGGTGTGTATAATAATAATAGTGCACGTGCATTGGACTAAGCTGGAATCTGCAGGCATCTAACTCACAGGAGAAGACAAGATAATATGGGCTCTTGGTTAAATCAACAATAATTCATATAAGAGCCACTTCAACATTTTCATTATGGTCTTCTCCTCTCGACCCCCAAAGAAAGAAAAGAAATAAAACTATTTACACAGGAAAGCTCCCAACAAGCAAAAGAAGAACGAGAAATCTTCTTGGGTTTTCTTTTAATTATTACTACTACAGGCATGGAAAATAACTAACTAAAAGCTACAACTAATTTTTTTGGTTTTTCTTAAGGTTTATCAAACACACAAGAAGAAAGCGAGAAAAAGAAAATAAACTAGCATGGATATTACAGTGAAAAAGTATGAGCACCGACAACTAGCATGAGTGTGTGAACATGAATGTAACATTGGTGAGAAATACGTACTCCCCCAAGCTTAGGCTTTTGGCCTAAGTTGGTCTAGGGCCATGGCTGGCCTGACGGATATCCAAAGTTGTAGTTGGGGTTGTACTGTGATGCAGCAGCTGTTGCCTCATGAGCTGCCGCTTGGAGGAGAGCTGTCTCCGTCCTTCTCTTATACTCGTTCGCCTCCCCTGGTTATAATAAATCTCCCTGTTGTCTGAAAGTCAAAAAAGTAGGAGCAGGGAGAGCAACATGGAAAATGCGGCGCCTGTCAAACATTAGTCGGTACTGGAGAGGTTGTTCATTCCTCTCAATAACTGATGGCGAACCATAGCCTCATATCCTAGATAAGTGGGAGGCAATTCCATATCATTTTCATGTATGGGTATCCCAAGAAAATTAGCCACACGGGTTGCATAAATTCCACCAAACAAGTCTCCACTTAAACCATTATTATGCAACCTTCGTGCAACAATGGCCCCCAAGTTATATTGTTTATCTCCTAAAACAGCACTCTTGAGAACACTAAGATCAGGGGCACACATGTGACATGCTTCATCCTTACCATTTATGCACCTACCTATAAAGAGAGCAAAATAATATATAGCAGGAAAATGAATGCTCCCTATGGTAGCTTGTGTTACATCTCTAGACTCCCCCACTGTAATACTAGCAAGAAAATCTCTAAACTCAGATTTGTGAGGTTCACTAACACTACCCCATTGTGGAAGTTTGCAAGCAGTATTAAAATCCTCTAAGTCCATAGTATAAGATTTGCCATAGATATCAAATAGGACAGTGTGAGAATTACGTGAAGATGAAAATTCGAACCTTCTCACAAAGGAATCAGTTAGGTGATAATACTGAGAACACTTATCTAGCATGAAGCCCTCGAGTTCAGCATTACGCACATATGCATCAAATTCCTCCTTAATTCCCGCTCGGACCATGAAATCGTCTGACGGCCATTCACAAGGCCGCACTTGAGCTTCTCTTGGTAGTTCATGGTCCGGCTCACGCATTGCGGGCCTGGGTCCTTGCTTCCTTGAAGAACCACCTTGGTATATTTTCCTAAAAATATTTCTTCCTCTGATTTTTTTTGAAAATATTAGTAACTCAAAATAAAAGTGCACCAAACTCAACAAAATTGCTAGCAACTACTCCCACAAGTGCCTAGAGACTATATCATGCATTAGAACTACTTGGGACCATATAAATTTGACATGCAAGCTCAAGAACAGGGTCACCTAGGCAGCAAACATTTGCAATGAATAAAGCACTGGAACAAAAACTAATTGGACCATTGGAGGAGTCACATACTGAAGAACAATCCCCCAAAGCAGTTTTGTGAGTGGAGCTTTGAGCAAGGAGATCGAAAATGGTAGCAAGATGAGCTAGAACTCGTGCTTGAGCTGGTTGGTGATTTTTTTGGAGGAAGGAGTGTGTGGTGGCTGGAATAAGTGAAGGGGGGCCACCAGGGGCCCATGAGGCAGGGGGGCGCGCCCAGGGGGTGGGCGCGCCCTAGACCCTCGTGGCCAGGTGCTTGCTCCCCCTGATGTGTTCTTAGTGCCAACTATTCTCAAATATTCTAGAAAAAATCATATTTCATTTTCAGGGCATTTGGAGAACTTTTATTTCCGGGGTATTTTTATTGCACGGATAATTCAGAAAACTCACAGAAAAATACTATTTTTGCTTTATTTAATCTAAATAACAGAAAGTAAAAGGAGGGTACAAAAGGTTGTGCTTTCTAACTTCATCCATCTCATGCTTATCAAAAGGAATCCACTAACAAGGTTGAGCAAGTCTTGTTAACAAACTCATTCCGAATCGCATGAAACCGGAGAAATTTCGAATAACACTAGGTTACCTCAACGGGGATATGCACATCCCCAACGATAAGAATATCATATTTCTTCTTGATAGTAGGAAGAGGAAATTCAAAACCCTAATAACAATTGATGGAATTTTTCCAATAGAGTTTATACTGTGGACTTGAGGTTGTTTCCTCGGAAAGTGTACCGTATGCTCATTACCATTAACATGAAAAGTGAAATTGCCTTTGTTGCAATCAATAACAGCCCCTGCAATATTCAAAAAGGGTCTACCAAGGATAATCAATGTACTATCGTCCTCGGGAATATCAAGAATAACAAAGTCCATTAAAATAGTAAGGTTTGCAACCACAATAGGCACATCCTCACAAATACCGACAAGTATAGCTGTTGATTTATCGGCCATTTGCAAAGATATTTCAGTAGGTGTCAACTTATTCAAATCAAGTCTACGATATAAAGAGAGAGGCATAACACTAACACCGGCTCCAAGATCACATAAAGCAGTTCTAACATAGTTTATTTTAATGGAGCATGGTATAGTTGGTACTCCTGGATCTCCTAGTTTCTTAGGTATTCCACCCTTAAAAGTGTAATTAGCAAGCATGGTGGAAATTCCAGCTTCCGGTATCTTCCTCTTATTTGTAACAATATCTTTCATGTACTTAGCATAAGGGTTCATTTTAAGCATATCAACAAAACGCATACGCAGGAAGATAGGTCTAATCATTTCAGCAAAGCGTGCAAAATCCTCATCATCCTTTTTCTTGGATGGTTTAGGAGGAAAGGGCATGGGTTTTTGAACCCATGGTTCTATTTCTTTACCGTGCTTCCTAGCAACAAAGTCTCTCTTATCATAACGTTGATTCTTTGATTGTGGGTTATCAAGATCAACAGGAGGTTCAATCTCTACATCATTGTCGTTGCTAGGTTGAGCATCAACATGAACATCATCATTAGCATTATCACTAGGTTCATGTTCATTACCAGATTGTGTTTCAGCATCAGAAATAGAAATATCATTGGGATTCTCAGGTGTGTCAACAACAGGTTCACTAGAAGCATGCAAAGTCCTATCATTTTTATTTTTCTTCCTTTTAGAGGGACTAGGTGCATCAACATTAGTTCTCTGAGAATCCTTCTCAATTCTCTTAGGGTGGTCCTTAGGATACAAAGGTTCCTGAGTCATTTTACCCCCTCTAGTCATAACTCTAACAACATTATCATTCTTCTTATTATGTAATTCATTGAGCAAATCATTTTGAGCCTTAAGTACTTGTTCTACTTGAGTGGTAACCACAGAAGCATGTTTACTAATGAGTTTAAGTTCACCTTTAACTCTAGACATATAATCACCCAAGTGTTCAATCATATAAGCATTTTGTTTCAATTGTCTACCAACATAAGCATTGAAGTTTTCTTGTTTAACAATAAAATTATCAAACTCATCTAAGCATTGGCTAGATGACTTATAACCAGGAATATCACCTTCATAAAATCTATAGAGAGAATTTACCTACTACCCATGTCGGGTTATCAAGACCATGTATTTCTTCAATAGGAGGCAAATTCTTAACATCTTCAGCTTTAATACCTTTTTCTTTCATAGATTTCTTTGCCTCTTGCATATCTTCAGGACTGAGAAATAGAATACCCCTTTTCTTCGGAGTTGGCTTAGGAGTTGGTTCAGGAAGTGTCCAATTATTTTCATTAGTCAACATATTATTCAATAGCAATTCAGCTTGATCGACTGTTGTTTCCCTGAAAACACAACCAACACAACTATCCAGGTGGTCTCTGGAAGCATCGGTTATTCCATTATAAAAGATATCAAGTATTTCATTTTTCTTGAGAGGATGATCAGGCAAAGCATTAAGTAATTGGAGAAGCCTCCCCCAAGCTTGTGGGAGAGTCTCTTCTTCAATTTGCACAAAATTATATATTTCCCTTAAAGCAGCTTGTTTCTTATGAGCGGGGAAATATTTAGCAGAGAAGTAATAAATCATATCCTGGGGACTACGCACACAACCAGGATCAAGAGAATTAAACCATGTTTTAGCATCATCCTTTAATGAGAACGGAAATAACTTAAGGATATAGTAGTAGCGAGTTTTCTCATCATTAGTGAACAGGGTGGCTATATCATTTAATTTAGTAAGATGTGCCACAACAGTTTCAAATTCATAGCCATAGAAAGGATCAGATTAAAGCAAAGTAATTATCTCAGTATCAACAGACAAATCATAATCCTTATCATTAACACAGATAGGTGAAGTAGCAAAAGCAGGGTCATATTTCATTCTAGCATTCAAAGATTTTTCTTTCAGCTTTGCTAATAATTTCTGAAGATCACTCCTATGATTGCAAGCAAGAAAGTCTCTAGCAGTTTCTTCATCCATAACATAACCCTCAGGCACAACAGGCAATTCGTATCTAGGGGGAGAATCTTCATCATCACTTTCATCAATATTATCAGTTTCAATAATTTCATTCTCTCTAGCCCTAGCAAGTTGTTCATCAAGAAATTCGCCTAGTGGCATAGTAGTACCAACCATAGAAGTAGTTTCGTCATAAGTATCATGCATAGCAGAAGTGGCATCATCAATAACATGCGACATATCAGAATTAATAGCAGAAGCAGGTTTAGGTGTCGCAAGCTTACTCAAAACAGAAGGAGAATCAAGTGCAGAGCTAGATGGCAGTTCCTTACCTCCCCTCGTAGTTGAGGGAAAGATCTTAGTTCTTTCGTCTTTCAAGTTCCTCATAGTGACCAGCAGATATAAATCCCAAGTGGCTCAAAGAATAGAGCTATGCCCCCCGGCAACGGTGCCAGAAAATAGTCTTGATAACCCACAAGTATAGGGGATCGTAACAGTTTTCGAGGGTAGAGTATTCAACGCAAATTTATAGATTCGACACAAGGGGAGCCAAAGAATATTCTCAAGTATTAGTAGTTGAGTTGTCAATTCAACCACACCTAGATAACTTAGTATCTGCAGCAAAGTATTTAGTAGCAAAGTAGTATGATAGTGGCGGTAACGATAGCAAAAGTAACAGTAGCAGCTTTGTAGTAATTGTAACAGTGGCAACGGAAAAGTAACTAAGCAAAGTACAATATATGAAAATCTCGTAGGCATTGGATCGGTGATGGAGAATTATGTCGGATGCAATTCCTCATGCAATAGTTATAACATAGGGTGACATAGAACTAGCTCCAATTCATCAATGTAATGTAGGCATGTATTCCGAATATAGTCATACGTGCTTATGGAAAAGAACTTGCATGACATCTTTTGTCCTACCCTCCCGTGGCAACGGGGTCCTATTGGAAACTAAGGGATATTAAGGCCTCCTTTCAATAGAGTACCGGACCAAAGCATTAACACTTAGTGAATACATGAACTCCTCAAACTACGGTCATCATCGGTAATGGTCCCGATTATTGTCACTTCGGGGTTAACGGATCATAACACATAATAGGTGACTATAGACTTGCAAGATAGGATCAAGAACTCACATATATTCATGGAAACATAATAGGTTCAGATCTGAAATCATGGCACTCGGGCGCTAGTGACAAGCATTAAGCATAGCAAAGTCATAGCAACATCAATCTCAGAACATAGTGGATACTAGGGATCAAACCCTAACAAAACTAACTCGATTACATGATAAATCTCATCCAACCCATCACCGTCCAGCAAGCCTACGATGGAATTACTCACGCACGGCGGTGAGCATGATGAAATTGGTGATGGAGGAAGGTTGATGATGACGATGGCGACGGATTCCCCTCTCCGGAGCCCCGAACGGACTCCAGATCAGCCCTCCCGAGAGAGTTTAGGGCTTGGCGGCGGCTCGGTATCGTAAAACGCGATGAATCCTTCTCTTTGATTTTTTTCTCCCCGAGCGTGAATATATAGGGTTGGAGTTGAGGTCGGTGGAGCACCAGGGGGCCTACGAGGCAGGGGGCGCGCCCAAGGGGTAGGCGCGCCCCCACCCTCGTGGACAGGGTGTGGGCCCCCTGGCCTTAATTCTTTCGCCAGTATTTTTTATTAATTCGAAAAATATTCTCCGTGAAGTTTCAGGTCATTCTGAGAACTTTTATTTCTGCACAAAAATAACACCATGGCAATTGGTCTGAAAACAACATCAGTCCGGGTTAGTTCCATTCAAATCATGCAAGTTAGAGTCCAAAACAAGGGCAAAAGTGTTTGGAAAAGTAGATACGATGGAGATGTATCAGACTCCTATGTTCGTCTTGTATCAGGAAAAAGGTTCGACGGATTGTGACCGGGGACCCGGCCAGTCGTACCCCCAATAGCCAGGATTCGGTCCTAGCCGAGGAGACGGGGCCCGATATGGGAGTGGCGTCGGACTGTCCTTCCTCTGAGGGCTCGGAAGATATGTCCATCACCAACTCAGAAGTGGAGAGCGCCATGAATCATCGGCGCCAGAGGGCCGTTTTACGAGATCCCCGCTTCTCAAAAGAGGCGTTCGGTGCCTTCAGCTCGGCTGATGCATACATCAGGGCTGCTCGAGATGGGCTTAATAGAGCCACACAACAGCATTTAAAAGATGTGCAGGTAGTCCGAATATGATAACCATGTGCCAGTAGCCTCCGAGACTTGAAGCAGTTGGTACAAATGATTTAAGGATCCTTGTATAACCAGGTTCTTACGGAGAAGAACGACCTGCTAGCCCAGGAGCTGGAGAAGTGTCGGACACAGCTAACTGCTATTACCGCCGAACTGGAAAAGTCCAAGAAGGCGTCGTCTGGTAATATTTCCCTCCATCGAGAAACAATAATTATATACCAGTTTGTGCTAATGCCGTTGCTTATCTCGTAATAGGGTCATCAGACCAACTAGAGGAGAAATTGAAAGCCGCTCATACGGGCGAGAAAGAGGCAAAAAGATTACACGCCGCAGGCGAGCGCGTTCTGAGCCGAGTTAGAGAGGAGAAAAACAAACTCCAGGATTCAAACACTCAGCTAGGCGAGGAACTGAAAGATGTGCGGGCCCAGCTGGCCGACTCTGTGAAGGAGAATAAAAGGCTGCGAGGTGGCATATTGAGTATGTGGCCTAACTTACCTTATGACAGTTCGGAGATGAAAGGAACTGATAGAGTTATGTTTGCAGGTATGCTGACGGGCCGTCCCGAAGAGGACATGTCCGGTCTTTCGGACGATCTGCTGCAAGGGTTGTTGCAAATGCACGAGCAAGCTCGGCAGACAATGCAGAGTGTTGCCAAGGCCCTATGGCCATCCGCCTCCCCTCCAGGAAGTATGGAGGAGCTTGTAGAGCTATTCAAGGGAGCGCGGCGGCGTATCCGATTATGGAAAATATCGGCCTGCCGGGAGGGTGCGCGAGAGGCCTGGGCCATGGTGAAAACACGGTATACCAAGCTTGATCTGAATCACATGGCCCGGGTCGGACCTTTAGGGTCAGACGGGAAAGAAGTGCCCGTTAATTTGGTATATGACCAAGTAGCAGTAGCTACCAAATATTCCCAACAGGATTGTAAGTTAGACAGCCTGTTGGACGGCATAGAGGAGGAAATTTATGAGTCCAAGTGACTATGTACTTTCCTTGATATATGTAACTCTAGCTGAATTGTAAAACGATTGTCATGGCAGACCTTTTCGCTTCAACTCTGGACCCGAAGGTGTGGAGTGTTTCTGAATACCAGAGCGGCCGAATGGACCAGGGTATGCGTGGAAACCAGGCGTAGGGGTCATAGTTGCTTGAACAGACAAGTTGTACCCGACTAGTTATGTTATATTACATTAAGTTTGTAAGAAACATCTTCCAGAGAGAATAGTTCCGTTAAGGGTTCCTTTCCCTGGGTGTGCATGCGTTAATGTGCATGTCCGAACTATGATTGAAAAATCGTAGTAACTTCTGGGGGTTCACAATGGAGTGAATGCGAAAAACATCTTTAATCCACCAACCGAACATTCCCTTAAGAACGCTAGCTTTCGGCTTCACCCAGTCTGAGGTACACATCCGGATGACCCAGCAGGAACAATCGCAGAGGTGCTCCCTTTATGCCCTAGCCGTACTAACGGGAACGTAGGGCATAAGCACAGGAGCCAGGCAACCCAGCTTGGCCAAAACTTAAGTCATATCGATGCATATAATGGCGAAGAAAAGGTACATACGGGGGAAAACGCATATGTGATGAGCTTGATGCTCGGAAAATAATAATAGCAAGCTTCTGTCCAAGAAGCCCCCAGGTATAATGGACGTACATATTTGAAGATGTATGCGTCAGGGGGGCACGGTCTAACCGCACGAAAGCTTTAAAGCGAAAGAGAAAAACGAAAAAGAAAGAAAAATGATGGAAACGACAGGGGGAAGGAGACGAACAAAGAGTTCGGCGCTAGGCATAGAATCTTTGGAGTCTGGCCGCGTTCCAGGGGTTCGGCTCTAGGCGATTATCTGACGCATCACGTAGGCGGTACACTCCTCCGGTGAGAACTTCGTCAATGATGAAGGGACCCTGCCACTTGGGCTTGAGTTTGTCCTTTTTCTTCTCCAGCAGGCGTAGAACGAGTTCGCCAATGTTATAAGTCTTGGCCCACACTTCTCTGCTTTGTTACCTGCGAGCCTGCTGTTGATAAAATGCAGAACAGGCTTTTGCGACGTCGCGCTCCTCCTCCAGGGCATCTAAGCTGTCCTGCCGATCAAGCTCGGCCTCTCTCTCTCTTCGTACACGCGCACTCGAGGTGAGTCATGAATAATGTCGTAGGGTAACACTGCCTCTTCGCCGTACACCATGAAGAAAGGTGTGTATCTGGTAGCGCGATTGGGTGTGGTTCGTACCCCCCAGAGTACGGAGTCAAGCTCCTCAACCCAGTGCTTGTCTGATTCTTTCAAAGACCACACTAGTCTAGGCTTGATGCCGCTCATAATAAGACCATTGGCTCGTTCGACTTGACCATTTGTTTGCGGATGATAGACAGAGGCGTAATCGAGCTTGATGCCCAGATTAGCGCACCAGGCTTTCACTTCATCAGCTGTGAAATTGGAGCCGTTATCAGTGATGATGCTGTGTGGAACACCATAACGGTGCACAACGCCGGATATGAATTCTATCACCGGCCCGGACTCGGCCGTTTTAACTGGTTTGGTCTCGATCCACTTAGTGAATTTATCCACCATGACCAGCAGATATTTTTTCTTATGGCTTCCACCTTTAAGGGGTCCGACCATATCCAGTCCCTAGACCGCGAAAGGACAAGTGATGGGGATTGTTTGTAGGGCAGTGGGGGGCATATGGCTTTGGTTGGCGAAGAGTTGGCATCCAACGCAACATTGGACAAAGTCCTGTGCATCTGCTCGGGCCGTCGGCCAGTAAAACCCTGTACGGAAGGCCTTGCTGACAAGGGCCCGAGCTACGGTGTGGTGTCCGCCGAGACCTACATGAATCTCAGCCAGGAGCTTCCTCCCTTCCTCTTTGGAGATACATCTTTGAAGGACTCCGGTAGCGCTTTTCTTGTATAGCTCTCCGTCGTGAACCTTGTAGGCCTTCGAACGCCGGACAATGCGGCGGGCCTCGTTCTGATCCTCGGGGAGTTCCTTCCTATTGAGGTAGGCCAAGAAGGGTTCGGTCCATGGGGCGATGACTGCCATAATGAGATGGGCCGACGGTGTTACTTCGGTGGCTGAGCCCCTGATGATATTGGTGGGTTCAGAATCTGGGGTTGTTTTTGGATCCGGACTAGTGTTGCCGTTCTCCCCTTGCCACACCAAGGATGGCTTAAAAAGCCTTTCCAGAAAGATGTTAGGTGGGACTGGGTCGCGCTTGGCGCCAATGCGAGCAAGGACATGCGCCGCTTGATTACTTTCCGGGGCCACGTGATGAAACTCGAGCCCCTCGAACCGAGCCGACATTTTTAGGACGGCATTACGATAAGCCGCCATCTTCAGATCTTTGGCATCGAAGTCTCCATTTATTTGAGATATTGCCAGGTTTGAGTGCCCGCGCACTTTCAGGCGTTGTATGCCCATGGAGACGGCCATCGGAAGGCCATGCAACAAGGCCTCGTATTCGGCTGCATTATTGGAGTCTGTGTATAATATTTGGAGTACGTACTAGACGACGTCTCCAGTGGGGGACGTTAAAACGACGCCCGCTCCTAGTCCTGCCAGCATTTTGGAACCATCAAAATACATACCCCAATTGGGATATGTGCCGTACTCTTTGGGGAGTTCGGCCTCTGTCCATTCGGCGACGAAGTGAGCCAGTACTTGAGATTTAATGGCTCGACGTGGTTTGTATGTTATGTCGAATGGAAGGAGCTCAATGGCCCATCTGGCAATCCGGCCCGTAGCATCGCGGTTGTTTATTATGTCATTGAGCGGTACTTCGGAAGCCACCGTGATTGAACACTCCTAGAAGTAGTGTCGAAGCTTCCGGGATGCCATGAAGACCGCGTATGCTATCTTTTGATAATGATGATACCGGGCTTTGCATGGTGTGAGGACAGTGAATACGTAATATACTGGCTCTGAAGTGGGAATCTGTGTCGGTCCTATTCTCATTCAACGACGAGCACGGCGCTCACCACCTGGTGTGTTGCCGATGTGTATAATAACATGGGTTCGCCGACGTTCGGTGCAGCCAGGATTGGGTTGCTCGCCAGGAGGGTTTTTATTTCTTCCAGTCCGGCCGTTGCCGCATCCGTCCACTCGAAGTGATCGGTGCGCCGTAGAAGACGATAGAGTGGCAATGCCTTTTCTCCCAATCTGGAGATAAAGCGGCTTAGAGCTGCCACGCAACCGGTGAGTTTTTGGACCTGTTTAAGGTCCGTTGGCATAGCCAATTGTGACAGAGCTCAGATTTTGGCTGGATTTGCTTCAATTCCTCTATTGGAAACAATGAAGCCCAGCAGTTTTCCAGCGGGGAAGCCGAAAACACACTTTTCCGGATTGAGCTTGAATGTGAGATGTAAATCGTCTATGAGTGTTTCGACGTGTCTAGTTTTGATGTCGACGTCGTCCACATATGCTTCAACTGTCTTGCCGATCTGTTTCTCTAGGCATGTTTGGATCATGCGCTGGTAGGTGGCACCGGCGTTTTTGAGCCCGAAGGGCATGGTGTTGAAGCAGAAAGGCCCATATGGGGTAATGAATGCCATTGCTGCTTGATCTGACTCCTTCATCTTGATTTGATGGTATCCAGAGTATGCGTCAAGGAAGCACAATAAGTCGTGTCCCGCGGTTGCATTAATAATCTGATCGATGTGGGGGAGAGGGAAGGGATCCTTAGGGCAGGCCTTGTTGAGGTCTTTGAAATTGACGCACAGGCGCCATGATTTATCCTTCTTTGGTACCATCACCAGGTTTGCTAGCCAGTCCAGGTGTTTTATTTCTCTAATGAATCCAGCCTCGATTAACTTGGCTAGCTCCTCCCCCATAACTTGGCGTTTGGGTTCGGAAAAGCGCGAAGTGTTTGTTTGACCGGTTTATATCCCTTTAATATATTGAGGCTGTGCTCGGCCAACCTGCGTGGGATTCCTGGCACATCAGAAGGGTGCCGGGCGAATATGTCCCAGTTCTCACGCAGGAACTCTCGTAGCGCGGTGTCAACCGTTTGGTCTAGTTGTGCTCCAATAGATGCTGTCTTCTTGGGGTCCGTTGGATGGACCTGGAATTTGACTATTTCTTCCGCCGGTTTGAAGGAGGTGGATTTGGGTCATTTGTCTAGGATCACATCGTCCCTGTCCACCGTGGAGCGTAGTACGATTAATTCTTCGGCTGCGAGGGCTTCAGATAATGCCTCAAGGGCCAGGGATGCGGTTTTATTTTGGGCGCGGAGTGCTATGTCCCGGATCACTGGCGGCTTGGGCATCTTAAGCTTCATGTACCCGTAATGAGGTACAACTTGGAAGCGTGTAAATGCATCTCGCCCCAAGAGGGCGTGATATCCGCTGTTGAAAGGGGCCACTTGGAAGGTTATCTCTTCGGACGGATAATTCTCCGGCGTGCCGAATACCACGTCAAGTGTTATTTTTCCCGTACACCGCGCCTCCCGGCTGGGAATGATTCCCCGGAAGGCCGTGTTGCTTTGCTCGATGCGGCTCCTGTCTATTTCCATTTTGTGGAGTGTATCTTCAAAGATGGGATTTAGTCCGCTTCCGCCGTCCATGAGAACCTTGGTGAGCCGAAAGCCGTCCATGATTGGACTGAGTACCAAGGTGGCTGGTGATCGGACTGTCCTCTATTTTGGTTCGTCACCGGCATTAAAAGTTATAGCCGTGTCGTTCCAAGGGTTTATTGCTGCGATTTGACAGACTTCGGCGAGTTCGCGGAGTGCCCTTTTGCGCCTATTGTTTGAAGCGAATGTCTCGAAGACCGTCAGTATTTTGGGGTCGTCGTCTTCTGGGGGGTGTTGTTCTGGGGTATGCTTTGTGAGGATATCCTCGCCGCTCTTGACCACTTGCCGGAGTATCCAACATGCTCTAAGGCTGTGGATTGGTATGTTATCCGATGTTGTGTCTATTTTGCATGGCTCATTGAGCCATCCTTCCAGAACGGTTCCGCGCCCCGTAATGGGCTTATATTTATTTACTATTGGACCGGGCGTGCCACGAGGGTGCGCCCTTTTTGCCTGAACGAGGGGTTGAGTGGGGGGCGATGGTTCCCAACGGGCTGCCTGAGTTTTCCAGGTGCTTTCCATTGTGCTGTACTTCTGTACGATAGTTGCCAAGTCAGCAAAGTGTAATATGCGACGGTGGTTGATGGTGTTGAGGATTCCTTCGTCCATGCAATTGTTGCGGAACACTGAGATCGCTTCCTCGTCGCGTCGATCTTTAATCTTGTTTTTGACAAGAAGGAATCTGGCCCAGAAGTGGTGGACCGTTTCCTGAGACAGCTGTTGTATGCTCATGAGAGCGCTTATATTTGGGTGGGTGGGTGGTTTTGAATCCGAAGCCTAACCCAATTTTGGATCCGGAGTCTGAAGGTCTTCCGAACCTAACAGATTGGGTTCCGGGATATCCAGTAATTTCTTAGGCTCGTCGTCCGATTCTATGTTCGGAGGGCAGGATGCATCTTTTCGCAGGTGGGTTTTCGGCTCTTCGAGGTCGGAGATCCGGACATAGTCCATCCTTAGTATGGAGGAAGAGTTGTCGTCTTGCTCCTCGACTACCGCTATCTGGTGGGTGATCGGTGGAGATTTGATTTCTCTCTGATCGGGTTTGATCCCAATTCAATCGTAGTCTGTATCGACCCCCAGGGCGGGGATGTGATCTAGGAGCTCGTTTAACAACGAAAGCTCCGCCGGATCCATCTGCTTGGAGTGTTCGGAGTCGATATGAAGGGGATTTTCGATGACCCGAGAGGTCATCGACGGCTTAACGGCCGAACGGGCGGTCATGGTAAAGCTGCCCAGCCGGAGGGTTTGGCCTGGGGCCAGTGCTCCTCCGGAGGTGATATTGTCCTTGAGAACAAGGCGAGCCATCGATCCTATCTTCGACGTCACAGTGGAACTCTCAATGAAAGCACCAATGTCCGTGTCAAAACCGGCGGATCTCGAGTAGGGGATCCCGAACTGTGCGTCTGAGGTCGATGGTAACACGAGACAGGGGACACAATGTTTACCTAGGTTTGAGCCCTCTCTTTGGAGGTAATACCCTACTTCCTGCTTGATTGATCTTGATGAATATGAGTATTACAAGAGTTGATCTACCACGAGATCGTGATGGCTAAAACCCTAGAAGTCTAGCTTGTATGCCTATGGCTATGACTCTTGGCCTCTACCGACCTAGCCCTCTAGTTTATATAGACACTGGAGGGATCTAGGGTTACGTCAGGTCGGTTTACAGAGAAAGGAATCTTCATATTCGATTGCTAAGCTTGCCTTCCATGCAAAGGAGAGTCCCATCCGGACACGGGTGGAGTCTTCGGTCTTTGTTTCTTCATAGCCCATCAGTCCGGCCCATAGCTAATAGGCCGGACGCCCGAGGACCCCTTAGTCCAGGACTCCCTCAGCGGCCGCGGCGGACGATGATGGTGTGGCAGCCACGACCACCACCTCCCGCCTACGGGCCGCGGTGGCGGAGCGGGTGATGGCCACGGTGGCCGGCGGTGGGGTGGCGGCCACGACGGCCACCTCCCGCCTTCAGGCCACGGCGGCGGAGCGGGTGATGGCCCTGACTTTTGACGATGGTGTGGCAGCAACGGCGACCGGCAACAGCTGCCGACGGGCACCGGCGGAGGAGCGTGTGGTGGGTGTTCCGCGCACACCCAACAGGGACGCCACGCACTACACTACACCGGGGACTGCGCCGCCGCCGCGGTGTAGCCTCCCAGCTGGAGCTGTCCTCTGATGACGGCAGAGTGGTTGAGCGACAACGACGGACTGGTGGCATTGGCAATTGTGGGAGAAGCAGATGAGAGAAGCTACAGGGAGGGAGGGGAAAATGCAACGCAGGACTCGCCGGCCGTGAGGGTTTTATAGAAGGCTGGTAAGCATTGGGATTTTGGGGGATTTCTCTGAGTCGGGCGAGAAGCTTGCGCGCGAATCTGCGAGGTTGCACGGGAACGGGCTCACCGACGATTCATTGGCGCCACCGTTTGGCCGAAAGAACACCCCCGCGCGCTGCGCAAGCTTGCGCTGTAGGCCGTCTGCGGCAGCGGTGTGACAAGATGTGCGAGAGGAGGACGAATGGCCACGTCCACATATGGTAAATAAAAAAAATTTGCGATTTAATTACCTACTATAGCCCCGTCCTGGTTTATAAGTATGATCTAACTAATAAAATATGAATGCATGTCGCCAGAGATTATATATGTCGGAGTAATGGGCCACGGGTAGCCTAACCCGAGTCCTTGAACCTTTCAAGATATCGGGGCCGGCTGCGCCCCTCAGGACATCAAGATGAAGCGCCGCCTTCTGATGGCCGGCTGGCCCAAGCGGCCGGCTGCCAGAAGGCGGCTAAGCTCCAGAAGGAGGCACCAAGACGGGCCGACTCCTTGCAGGCGGCCTCCAGAGAGGCCGGCTCCTAGCAGGCGGCCCACGACGCCCTCAGAGTCTGCGCCCCCATTAAGGAGACAAGACAGGGTGAGGCTACAGTGTAGCCCATCACCCCCGTATCCAGGGCCGGGCGTGGCCAGAGTTCTCCGTACAGGCGGAGATCTCCGCCCGGCGTGGCACTGTTGCCACTCCACCCCTGACGTCACTGCTGGCAGGCGGATCCCTGTTCCCACGACGACCTGTCGGTACGGCCTGCAGGCGGCGGGCCCTACCGGGCAGCGAGAGCCCGGAGGATGGCGGAGGCCTGACCAGTCGGACCCGAGGAAGGCTGGCCTCCAGCAGGCGGCCCCCCCTCCCTCGGGGTCCGTGCGCCATTAACCAGATGAGGCAGGGAGTGTCTATAGTGATCTCCCACCAGTCGGCGAGACAGTAGCCACGCTTCCCTGACCAAGTACACGTCATTAGCATCACGGCTACAGTAACCAGCAGCCGGCAAGACCCGCAAGCAGCGGGAGCGGCCTGTCGGCTCCGTACCAGACCAGTCGGCGGGGCCCACCAGGCGGCGGGCCCCAGCAGCCGGCGGAGAAGCCGGCAACCAGAGACACTGACAGCCGGGTCCTACACCCGGCTAGATTACTATTGTACCCCTGGGGGGTAGGCCTATATAAACCCCCCAGGGCATCCATGCAAAAGGTTCCCAAGCTGTTAGAACTAGACTCATACCTAGAGGAAGGACAGAGCGTGCCTGCCTTCTTGTACCTCTAGCATACAGCTCGAGGAGCACCATTGTATCCACTAGTGCCTTAGTGATCATGCAAAGACCCCGCAGAGCAGGACTAGGGGTGTTATCTCCTAGGAGAGCCCCGAACCTGGGTAAAGTACGCTGGCGTTCATGTCTACGCCTCATCCCGCTTCCGGGCACCGACGATGTTCTACTCGCTCCCACCATGATAAGCCATCCTTTGGCATATGTCACACCCAACCCCCGACATTTGGCGCCCACCGTGGGAGGAGGTGCACCGTCGTCCGGAGACCTGTTCTGGACGGGAACCTTGTTCCTTCCTGACGAGCGCAGCCAGCCCGGCACGCCAGATGGTGCGCTGACGCGCTGCGTGACGTGGAGGTCATTTGCGCGGCGAGCTGCCTCGCCGATCTTGTTGGCGAGATCTGCCTCTCCGACGAGCCCGCATCCGATGCGGGCACAGTAGGCCCCAAGAGCCGCCTCATGAGCCTCCTCGATCAGCTCCACGTCGCCAGCGGGCCTGCTGCGGACTTGGAGTTGGTTGGCTCCACCGACCCGATGCTTGTCGACTCCGACACGGCGTCGCTTGACGCGTTCCCCACCAACGTGGTGGTCTACGACGAACCGCCTCCTTGCGTGGATAGCGGCGACAGCACCGTCATGGAGGTGCTCGTCATCAACCACGGCGAGCACTCTGGCGGAGGTGGCCAGGATCTGCTGCCGGCGGCGCTGCAAGACCTGACTGCGCCCATTCTTGAAGACGCCGACGCCGAGACGTTGGAAGTACACCGCGTCCATCTCGTCGAAAGCGCCAACAGGCTGGCCAGCATGAGACGCCTTTCGGAGGCCTACCAGCGTGAGATGGACTGTGCCGTCGGCAGCACGCCGGCTCCTGGTGGGCCTAGCCGCATTGGCATGATCCGGCAGCGCGGCACAGCTATTGCCAGCATGTTCGGTGCAGATCGCGCCATCTAGGCCACGCCCGCAGAGAACATTCGAGCTGCCCAGGCGGCGGTAGATGAGCTAGACAAGCTCGAGGGCGACGAGCGTCGCCACATGACGGAGCGCGTCCAGCAGCTCCTTGACGCGGCCGCCGAGCAGCACGAAGCCGGCTGCCGCACTGAGGCGCCCAACCGGTGAAACGACGACCCGCCTCCCTGCCGAGAGCAAGGTGCGACATCTCGGACGCCGACTGGTGGCGACCGCGATAGAAGAGACAAGGAGCCGGCTGCCAGCCGCAGCCGGACTCGCATCACCATCGAGCGCGACCAAGACGGCCGCCCAAGAGCAGTGCAGCGACAAGACGACTGTCCACCTCCCCCTCCCCGCAGGGAGAGGCACATTTCCCCACCGCCTGTTGAGCACCTGACGCTCGGCGACTGCCTTGGTCGCCGAGAAGGAGTCGGAGAGAACGACGCCCGCCACCGAATCGACCGCCTCAACCGATCCCTGGCACTAGAAGAAGAAGACGAGCTGGGTCCGCCTTGTTTTGGCCCCCGCATCCGAGATGAGCCCTTCCCCAAAGGGTTCACACTCCCAAGAGATATGCCCAAGTACACCGGCACCGTGAAGCCGGAGGACTGGCTGGTCGACTAATCCACGGCCGTCAGCATAGCAAACGACAACAAGCGAGTAGTCGTGAAGTACGTTCCGCTCATGCTCCAGGGCACGGCCCGGACATGGCTGAACATCCTGAAGCCCCGCAGCATCAACAGCTGGGTCGATTTCACTGAAGCCTTGATCCACAACTTCACCAGCACCTACAAGCGGCCGCCCAAGCCTCGCCAGCTCTCCTTGTGCGTCCAAGGCCCCAACGAATCAACTCGCGATTACCTCACGCGTTGGGCCGAGCTGCGCAACTCTTGCGAGGGCGTGCATGAGGTGCAAGCCATCGAGTACTTCACTGCCGGGTGCCGAGAGGGCACCCTCCTCAAGCACAAGCTTCTCTGCGACGAGCCGACGACCCTCGACAAACTGCTGATCATAGCAGACAAGTACGCCACGGCCGACTCCTCCATGAAGGCGGAGATCCAAGTTGACGCATCTGGCAAGGTGGCTCCCCAAGCTCGTCGGACCCCGGCTAGTGACACCAGTCGGCGACAGCAACAGAATGACCATAAGCACAAAGCCACGCAGCCGGCTTCTACGAGCCGGCAGGTGGCGACAGTTGAAGACCAGCAGCCGGAAGGGCAGCCTCCTCCCAAACGCTAGAAGGGCGGCAAGCCCAACTGGTTGCCCGCCTTCTCGTATGAGCAGACTCTAGATGCACCCTGCAAGTTCCATAGCGGCGTGAAGCCGTCCAACCACGTCACTCGGAAATGCCACTGGCTCACCAGGATCGCCAATGGCGAAGGACTCCAGCCTCCTCCGCCTGCCGGCCCGCCGCCTCTTCCTCCCCAGCAGCCGATGGTTCGGCCAGTCGGCGCAGTACAAGATGAATATCCTGAAGAGCATGGAGCTTATGTCGTGTTCACCAGCGTGGCCTACGATAAGCACAGCAGATAGCAGCGGCAACAAGAAGTAAATGTGGTGGCATCAGACACCCCTGAGTTCATGCATTGGTCTGAAAAGCCCATTAGCTGGAGCAGAGCTGACCACCCGGAGGTGATGCCTTCTCCCGGTTCTTATGCTCTGGTGTTGGATGCCACCTTCGCCACGGAGAGGCGGGCTGCTCGCTTCTCCCGAGTTCTGATAGATGGCGGCAGCAACATCAACATCCTATACAAAGATACTATGGAGAAGTTGGGAATCAAGCAGAGACAGCTCCAGCCCAGTCGGACTGTATTCCATGGCATAGTTCCTGGCCTTTCCTGCTCACCAATCGGCAAGACCCAGATAGATGTCCTCTTCGGAGAGAAAGATCACTTTCGTCTAGAGCCAGTATGGTTTGAGGTGGTGGACCTTGAGAGCCCCTATCATGCGCTACTTGGCCGGCCTGCTCTGGCCAAGTTCATGGTGGTCCCCCACTATGCTTACCTCAAAATGAAGATTCCGAGCTCCAAGGGAATCCTGACCATAGTAGGGGACTACAAGAAGTCGTCTGCCTGCACAGCAGACAGCAGCCGGCTAGCTGAGTCCCTCGTGATCGCGGCTGAGAAGCGGCTCCTTGATCGGGTTGTGGCGATGGCAGGCAAGCAGCCGGAAATGTCACCCAACCCCAAGGAGTCGGAAGCCGAGGGCTCGTTCAAGCCGGCAAAAGAAACGAAGAAGATACCTTTGGAACTAGAGCACCCGGAGAGGCACGCTGTCATAGGTGCGAACCTTGACAACAAATAGGAAAGCGAGCTCGTTGATTTCCTCCATGAGAATCGGGACATCTTTGCATGGTCTCCCAAGGACATGCCGGGTGTTCCGACGGATTTCGCCGAGCACAAGCTACATGTCCGACTGATGCCAAGCCAGTCAGGCAGCCCCTGCGCAGCCTGTCAGAAGAGAAGAGAAGAGTTGTTGGAGAAGAGATAGCCCGGCTTCTAGCAGCCGGCTTCATCATGGAAGTGTTCTTTCCAGAATGGTTAGCCAACCCAGTCCTTGTACTGAAGAAGAATAAGCAGTGGCGCATGTGTATTGATTATACCGGCCTCAACAAAGCTTGCCCCAAAGACCCATTTGCTTTGCCAAGAATCGACCAAGTGATTGACTCCACAGCCGGATGCGAGCTGTTAAGCTTTTTGGATGCATACTCAGGGTATCATCAGATCAAGCTGAACCCGGCCGACAGGCTGAAGACCGCCTTCATCACGCCATTCGGAGCCTTCTGCTACCTGACCATGACGTTCGGCTTGAGAAATGCCGGCGCCACGTTTCAGCGTTGCATGCAGAAGTGTCTGCTCAAGCAACTCGGCAGAAACGCCCACGTCTATGTGGACGATGTTGTGGTGAAGACGGAGAAGCGTGGAACGCTGCTAGAAGACCTCAAGGAGACCTTTGAAAACTTGCGCCGCTTTCAGATCAAGCTCAACCCGGAGAAATGTGTCTTTGGAGTACCAACCGGCCAGCTTCTTGGCTTCCTGGTCTCAGAGCGCGGCATGGGGTGCAACCCTGTGAAGATCAAGGCCATCGAGAGGATGGAGGTGCCCACCCGACTGCTGGACGTGCAAAAATTTACCGGCTGCTTGGCATCCATCAGCCGTTTCATTAGTCGGCTGGGCAAGAAGGCTCGTCCCCTGTACCAGCTCATGAAGAAGACCACTTTTTTCGAGTGGAACGACAAGGCGAATGAAGCTTTTCTCCAGCTCAAAAAGATGTTGACCACTCCGCCTGTCCTGGCGGCTCCGACTGCTAAGGAGCCCATGCTTCTCTACATCGCCGCCACCAGTCGGGTGGTCAGCACAGTCATAGTTGTGGAACGCAAGGAAGAAGGCAAAGCACTGCCAGTCTAGAGGCCGGTGTATTACCTGAGTGAAGTATTGTCCGCCTCCAAGCAGAACTACCCCCACTATCAGAAGATGTGCTACGGCGTGCACTTCGCCGCCAAGAAGCTGAAGCCATACTTTCAAGAGCACCCAATCACTGTGTCTGCACTGCTCCACTTGCCGAGATCATTGGAAGCCGAGATGCTTCAGGCCGAGTGGCCAAATGGGCCATAGATTTGCCCCCTACACCATCTACTACCAGCCTCGCACCGCCATCAAGTCACAAGCACTAGCCGACTTCCTCATCGACTGGGCCGAGACCCAGTACCTGTCGCCAGCGCCAGACTCCACTCATTGGCGATTCCACTTTGATGGTTCCAAGACGCGCACCGGTTTGGGAGCCGGCATCGTCCTCACCTCTCCCAAAGGCGACAAGCTCAGATATGTGCTGCAAATCCACTTTGCCGCCTCCAACAATGTAGCTGAATATGAAGCACTCATACACGGGCTCCGGCTTGCCAAGGAACTCGGCATTCGCCGGATCCTGTGCTATGGAGACTCCGACTTGGTGGTCCAGCAGTCATTAGGCGACTGGGATGCCAAAGATGCAAACATGGCAAGCTACCGCTTCCTCGTCCAGCAACTCAGCGGATACTTCGAAGGGTGCGAGTTCCTCCATGTGCCAAGAAATGACAATGAGCAAGCGGATGCCTTGGCACAGATCGGCTCCACCCGGCAAGCAATACCAGCCGGCGTCACCCTACAATGCCTCCTTAAGCCGTCTGTCAGGCCGTCGCCAGAATCAGACTTCATCTTCGTGCCGGCTCCTCCTGAAGCAGTCGGATCCGACTTGAGGGCCCCAGTAGTCGGCACGGGGAAGTTGGCAGACGGCTCGGGGACTGCAGCAGTCGCACCCGGCCCAGGGACTTCAGAACCCGGCCCGGGGACTGCAGCAGTTGGCCCGGGGACTTCATCGATTCAGCAAGCGGCAGCCGACCCCAACCCGCCGCCTCCCGGCCCAACCGCCCTCGTGCAAGTTGCAGTTCTAGCAGTCGAAGAAATAGCAGCACCTTCATGGGCACAGCCCATCCTCAACTTTCTGGTGAACAAAGAGCTGCCGACTGATGAGATCTCGGCCCGACAAGTGCAGCATCAGGCAGCAGCGTACACCATTGTCAACAGAGAACTTGTGAGGCGCAGTGTCACTGGTGTGTACCAGCGCTGCGTGGAGCCAGAGCAAGGCCAAGCAATCCTCAAAGGTATCCACCAAGGCGAGTGTGGTCGCCACGTAGCTTCAAGAGCACTCGTTGCCAAAGCTTTTTGCCATGGTTTTTTCTGGCCGAATGCTGTAGAAGACACCAAAGATTTGGTCCAGAAGTGTAAAGGGTGCCAGAAGTTCCACTCCAAGCCACATTTGCCGGCTTCTGCACTCAAGACCATCCCCATCGCCTGGCCCTTTGCAGTTTGGGGGCTGGACATGGTGGGACCATTCAAGACAGCACGCGGCGGTATGACTCATCTGCTTGTCGCGGTGGACAAGTTCACCAAGTGGATAGAGGCAAAACCAATTACGAAGTTAAATGGTCCAACTACCGTGACTTTCATCTCCGACATCACCATCCGGTATGGCATACCACACAACATCATCACCGACAGCGGCACGAACTTTGCCAAAGGCGCCTTGGCTCATTTCTGCGCGATTCAGGGCATCCGACTGGACTTAGCGCCCGTTGCCCATCCGCAGTCAAACGGCCAAGTGGAGCGAGCAAATGGCGTCATTTTGTCCGGCATCAAGCCCCGACTGGTCGAGCCTCTGGAGCGTTTGGCCGGCTGTTGGCTCGACGAGCTGCCAGCCGTCCTCTAGAGCCTGCAGACAACTCCGAACAAGTCAACCGGCTTCACGCCCTTCTTCCTCGTCTACGGTGCCGAAGCCGTCATCCCGACGGACATAGAATTCGACTCCCCTTGAGTCACCATGTACACCGAAGAGGAGGCAAGAGAGGCATGAGAAGACAGCGTCGATCTGCTGGAAGAGGGCCGGCTGTTGGCACTCAGTCGGTCCACCATCTACCAGCAGAGTCTACGGCGATACTACAACTAGAAGGTCAGGCCAAGATCCTTCCAAGAGGGAGACCTTGTGCTCCGGCTGATCCAGCGAACAGCCGGCCAGCACAAGCTCTCGGCACCTTGGGAAGGCCCCTTCATCATCAGCAAGGTGTTGGGCAATGACTCCTACTACCTGATTGATGCTCAGAAGCCTCGAGCACGCAAAAGAGATGACTCCGGCAAGGAGACAGAGCGGCCATGGTATGCAAATCTCCTTCGAAGGTTTTACAGTTGATGCAGTATGTACCACGCTACCTTTTGTATTAAGTACGAAGATTCTGGGTCCCCCGAGAAGAGCTCGGGGACTACCCTCTTTTATCTATATGATAAGTATTATGCCTATGAATATGTTATTTCATTAGTCCGCCTGGCACCGGGTTCGACCAGTCGGCCCGGGGGCTCGCCGCCTTGTACTATGTGATGCTTCCTGCAGCCGGACAAGTAATGTGTTAGCACTTAAGCCTTCTCCTGCCAAAGCCGTAGCTCGCAGAGCGGCTGTCCGGTAGGCGGGAGTCAAAGGCAGGAAAGGGTGCCCACATGAAAAATGCCTAAGGACCCCATAGCATGCACATAGTTCAAGCCGGCTTCCCGCCTCACCGACCGGCTGTTGAGGAGTCGGCCGGCCGGCTTCTACTTAATTTGCTAAATGCTCTAAACGGCTAAGTACTTACCATCCCAAAGCAGCCAAGTACTTGACCCAGCCGCAGTCCGCAGAGCGGCTGTTTGGTTGGCAGGACGACAACCCAGGGAGGGCGGCAAAGGAAAAAAGCCAAGGAGCAGAAAGCAAGGAAAGATAGAAATCAGAAAAAATATTTACATATCAAAAGGCCCTTGGCCAGAATTCAACAGAAATTTGAAATACAGCCCGTGGGTGGAATTGCGTGAAGTTAACAAAGTTTGTCGAGACTGATAAGTAGGTAAAAACAAAAGATAATTTGGTAGCCTAGGGAGCAGCAGACGGGTTCGGCGGAACGGTGGAGTCGGTGGTGCCGGTTGGTGGAGCGGCCGGCTGGTCAGTTCCCGCTTGGTTGCCTTCAGCAGCAGTCGGCTCGCTCGGGCGTGGCTCGTTGCTGGAGGCGCGGTCGAGCTGAGGCTGGCCGTCCGCTCCAACCTCTGGCGCTTCCTCTTCACTTTCCTCGTCCTCCTCGTCTTCTCCCTCGTCACTAGAGTCAATCACTTCGGCCGAGTCCTCGCCATCCTCCAAGTTTAGCCCGAACCACTCCTGCGGCGCCTCCGCCCCATTCTCAGCCAGCTCAGGAACAAAGATGCTGGTGTTGGTGTACTCGGCGATCGCCGCGGCCCGCTTGACAAGATCATGCTCCACCGCCACCAGCTCCTCTTGGGCCTCCAGTCGAAACATGGTCAACTGGGCTAGATTTAGCCCAGGGTACCATGCCTTGACGAACTCCAAGGCCCGGCGTGCCCTAGCCCAGGCCGAGGAACCCTTCCAAGCCTCAAGGCGGCCGACCGCCACCTCCAGCCAGTCGGCAGTTTGACTGGGAGTGCGCGAAGTCGGCATGTCTGGCCACAGGGCGGAGATTGCCTGGGCGCCGACGCGCTGAAGACGGCGCATCATCCGATGAGCCCGCCGAAGACGGGCCTGGATGCTGAGAAGCTGTTTGCTAAGGGTCCGGGGGGCGTTGGCAGCAATCTGCGCACCTTCTGCCCTTCGCAATCAGCCTCGATGGCTTGGTTAGCGGCGCCAGAGTGACCAGGGAAGAAGTCTGCTCAAAAAAGAAAATAAAGAGCCAGAAGTTAGGGGCCGGAGGCCGGCCTGATCAGCAGCCGGTAGCCTTAAGAAAGAAAAAAGAAGGAAGCTTACCGTCAACCATGTCTTCTATTTTGCCGAAGCCGGCAGTCAGCAATGCCTCCTTGTCGGTCCAGGCGGAGCATTCGGTCTCGAACTCGGCGAGGAGATTGGACTCTTTCACCTCCGCCTCCTTCTGGGCCTTCTGGAGAAGCTCCGCCTGCTCCGTCAGTTGCTTGACCAGCCGGTCACGCTCCTGGGCCAGCTCGTTTCACTCTGTCTCCTTGGCATGCAGCGCGGTGTTGGCCTCACCCATCTGCTACTGAAGGGCGGCGTTGGCCTATGCAAGAGAAGAGAAAGAAAAAGACGTTAGGAACCAACAAAGAAGAAGTACAATTGCCGGGGAGATCCGGCCCGAGTGCTCAGTAGTCGGCCTGAATCTCTGGGACTACAGCCCGCGGGTGCGCCAGCGCGCCCCCGTAGAGAAAGAAAACAAAGACTTACTCCGGCTTTCCGACAAGTCGGCGGTCCGCCGCTCCAGCTCTCAGACGTTGGAGTTGAAGGTGGCCGCGTGGAGGTTATGATAATCCTACAGTGAAGATATCAGACAACGTTATTACTCGAAGCTTGCCAATTAAAGTTCCGAGCCGCCTGCTCAGCAGCCGGCCCGAAACTCGGGGACTACACCCAGTGGGTGCGCTGGCGTGCCCCCACAGAAAAATTCAAAAGCCAAAGATGAAGAAGTGAGAAACATACCCGGATGGCTGCTCGCGAATCCAAGAACGCATTGTTGCACTGCTTGAGAGCGTCGGCTCAGCTCGGAGCCTGGCCTGGACGTCTAGGATCGCCTTGTTTAAGGTTCCCGTCCCGCCTCCACGCACCCATTTAGCAGGCACAGCGCTGGTCGCTTGGGCGTCTGGGATTGATGAGCACGCGGCGCTGGCTTCCAGCGGTCGTGGCGCCGAGGCCGCCTTCGCAAAATGACGACGCGTTGGTGTGAGGGCCTCAGGAGTCGGGCCCATCACCACTTCATTCTCGGATGATGGCACCGGCGAGGCGGCCGATTGCTTGTCCCGCGCCCCTCCAGATGGCGGCGGCGGCACGGCCACGTCCGGCATGACAACATCGCCACCCTCCCTCTCCATGATCGGGTGCTCATCACCGGATCCTCCAGTCGGCGCCGTGAACTCTGGTGGAGGCGGTGCGGAATTCAAAGGAACGACGAATAGCGGCTCCTGGTGGCATGCGGCTTCTTCAAGCCGCTTCTTCGCGGCGGCATCGGCCTCGGCCTCCGCCGGCTTCTTCAGCACGGCGGCCTCCGCCTTGTCTGCCTCCGCCTTCTCCAGGCGGGCGGCCTCCTGCTCCTCGCGCGCCTCACGCGCATTTCGTTCCTGCGCTTCCCGGAGGTCGGCCGCAGGATCGATTTGCCGGCTAGTGGTGGAGGTCTCCACCGACCCGATAACGGAGGCGGCGGCCGACTTCTCAAGTGAGAGCGGAGCCCTAAGTCAAGAACACGAGGAGAGGAAGCTCAGATAGAATCAACAAGAAAGGAAAGCATGAGAAAAAGATACTTACGCCGACACCATGGGAGGCACCTTCGGAAGCTTCTAAAATTTGGCCGCCTTCGTGGCGGCCTCCTTCTGCCTGGTCGCAGCTGTCGGGTTCTTGGCCTTCTTCGGCGCGCTGCCGAACAAGGCGGCGCCCTGTTTACGCTTTCGTGTGCCGCCTCGAGCAGTCGGCTCGGCGGAGGGGCCCGCGTCCGCCTTGCCGGTGCCCCGTGAAGGGCGCGGTTCGTCCTCCTCCTCCTTGAAGTCGTCCGGCCACGTCTCGACGCCGTCCGCTTCTTCGGAGCCGCCGGCTCCATAGACGCCGCCTGTGGCGTCGTCCTCCAAGGCGGCCGCCCCCAGGTCGGGGTCGTCCATGCCGCTCACCTTCCGGTCCGGGCTGGTAGTTTCCACCCGCCCCCACGATGGCGGCCATCACCGCAGACATGTAGATCTGTTTTAAAAAGTAAGAGGCCGACTGGTCGATACAACAAGGCGGAATCAAGATGAGGTACTGAAGAGGGAAAAAGACTGAAGAGCTTACGGCAGGCGGCGGGTCCGCGCGGGAGTAAGGCTGCTTGCCGAACCGCCAGGACCCCTCCAGCTTGAGGTCGGAGATCTCGTTCACCAAGTTTTCCACCTCGGCAGCCGACATCTCCTTGGTACTCAACCGGCACGGGTCGTGGTGCCCGCTCATCCGGCTGATCAAGTGAGGCCGGCCTTGGAGAGGGAGGACCCGGCGCGCGACGAAGGCGACCAGCAAGTCGGACGCCTTGAGGCCTTTGGCGTCGGTCAGCTCCCGGAGTCGGTTGATGGCGGCGGCGGCCGCGTCTGCTAACACGGGCTTCGGCTTGTAGCCCCAGCTGGCCCAGGGCTCAACCGGTGGGCCGGCTTCGTAGGCCGGCAGGTTGATGAAGTCGACTGCCGGGTCGACATTCTCCACGTAGAAGTAAGATTGCTGCCACATCTTGACCGACTCTGGCAGCTTGATGGCGGGGAAGACATTCTTCAGCGATGGCCAGCGCACCGCGATGAAGGCACCACACTGGGCCGCCTTCTCCCGGGCGGAGGTGCCTAGTTTGGTGTAAAAGAACGCTCCCCACAACTCGATGGTGGGGAGGATGCCGAGGTAGCCTCCGCACATTGTGACGAAGGCGGACAGCAACATCACGGTGTTGGGCGTGATGTGATGAGGTTGGAGATGGTAGAACTCGAGGAACGAGCGGATAAAGCCGCTCGCCGGCAAGCCGAAGCCGCGGATGAAGTGCGAGCGCAAGACGACCCGCTCGCCCTCCCCCGGCGCCGGTGAAATCTCCCCCACAGGAGGCACGCGCGCCTTCACGTAGCCCGCACCGGGAAGGCGCCACGTGTCGTGGAGGAAGGCGATGTGGTCTTCGTTGATGTTCGACCCATCCCAATCTCCTCCCCGCACGCGCACCATGAAGAGCTCGACGAGGCAAATGGCGCGGAGGGGGAGCTGAGAACTGGTGCAGGGCCAAGAGGGATCAGAGCGGAAGAGCTCGACAGAGACGAGCAGCGGCAGCACTCCGGCGTAGCTTGGGGGCGCTGCAGCGGGAGGAAGAAGAAGGTGACAAGGATGGGGCAGGAGGGCGCGCGTGCTCCGCCGCTCCCCCTCCTCCCCCTACTTATAGCCAGTGGGCTATGAAGCCGAGGGGGCGAGGCGTGGGATCGTGGGATTAACTGTGCCCACGACCCCACGTCCCTGTTTTAATCGCGCGAGTTACTACGCGCGGTAACTCCGCGGCGAAGCTCAACCGGCCGCCTCAGCCGCAGCGGATCTGCTCGCATGCCGAGGCCCGGTAGTGGCGGGCCTAGCCTACTGTCACACCCCGTCGGGCGCGTAGGCTAGCAGGCTGGCCCGGCTGGCTGATGCCACGTGGTGTGCCCACGACGTGCGGCGGGCCTGGAGGCTTAGCCAGCACGCCATCTGGTTCCCGCCATTGCGTTCAAACTTTTCAGGGAAGTCCGTCTGGTTGTGGCCGATTCCCTCTAGGCGGAACGCCAGGAGTCGGACGAAGCTTCCACCCAGAGCTGACGGAGTAGGAAACTACTGAGGCTTCTCGGCTCGGCAGCCGCGACGCCTCACCAGCTTCGGGGACTACTGTCGGAGTAATGGGCCACGAGTAGCCTAACCCGAGTCCCTGGACCTTTCAAGACATCGGGGCCGGCTACGCCCCTCAGGACATCAAGATGAACCGCCGCCTTCTGATGGCCGGCTGCCAGAAGGCGGCACCAAGACGGGCCGACTCCTTGCAGGCGGCCTCCAGAGAGGCTGGCTCCTATCAGGCGGCCCACGGCGCCCTCAGAGTCTGCGCCCCCATTAACAAGACAAGACAGGGTGAGGCTACAGTGTAGCCCATCACCCCCGTATCTAGGGCCGGGCGTGGCCACAGTGCTCCGTACAGGCAGAGATCTCCACCCGGTGCGGCACTGTTGCCACTCCACCCCTGATGTCACTACTGACAGGCGGAGCCCTGTTCCCACGACGACCTGTCGGTACGGCCTGCAGGCGGCGGGCCCTACCGGCAGCAATAGCCCAGAGGACGGCGGAGGCTTGACCAGTCGGACCCGAGGAAGGCTGGCCTCCAGCAGGCGGCCCCCTCTTCCCTCGGGGTCTGTGCGCCATTAACCAGATGAGACAGGGAGTGGCTACAGTGATCTCCCACCAGTCGGCGAGACTGTAGCCACGCTTCCCTGACCAAGTACACGTCATTAACATCACGGCTACAGTAACCAGCAGCCGGCAAGACCCGCAAGCGGCGGGAGCGGCCTGTCGGCTCCGTACCAGACCAGTCGGCGGGCCCCAGCAGCCGGCGGAGAAGCCGGTGACCAGAGACACTGACAGCCGGGTCCTACACCCGGCTAGATTACTATTGTACCCCTGGGGGTAGGCCTATATAAACCCCCAGGGCACCCATGCAAAGGGTTCCCAACCTGTTAGAACTAGACTCATACCTAGAGGAAGGAGAGAGTGTGCCTGCCTTCTTCTACCTCTAGCATACAGCTCGAGGAGCACCATTGTATCCACTAGTGCCTTAGTGATCATGCAGAGACCCCGCAGAGCAGGACTAGGGGTGTTATCTCCTAGGAGAGCCCCGAACCTGGGTAAAGTACGCCGACGTTCGTGTCTACGCCAGATCCCGCTTCCGGGCACCGGCGACGTTCTACTCGCTCCCACCATGATAAGCCATCCTTTGGCATATATCGCACCCAACCCCCGAGAATATAGTTGGATTGGTATTTGAACATAGTTTCCAATTATATAATTTTTATAACATGCATTAACATTTTGTTGGTTAAATTTGAGGGCAAAGTATGGCACAGAATATAAAGGGGACTATAGACTAGACGGAGGTGGTAGCACACGGCCGCTCTCTACGCAGCGACGCAACTGTCGGCCGACTTGTAGGCGACCATTTCCTGCGTGTTTAAATGCTCTATGCGTGTGGTTGCTTGCGGTTCAGGCGGCCGCGGCACGCTCTGCTCGCATCCCGCCGCGCGCGCTCTGCTCTCGTGTCCCTCCGGGTGCTCTGCCCTCGTCCCTCCACACTCGCTGCCAGTGTTTGGGGCCGGCGCACGATGATGCACGTTCGTGTGCATGCGGTTGCGCCAGGCACAGCGCGACGATGCAGTTACCCGGTGCAAAATCTGCCATGCGGACGCGCCGAGAATCCACGCCGCTGGGACCCCTTTTATTCCTGCAGCCATTTACCTTCATCTCTCGTCTCACACGACACAATAAGCACACCCACGAGGACACATAGAGACAGGACATCCAGTGGTTCCAATGGCGCTCCCCGTGGCTCCAATGGCGCTCCCAGCGGCCGACGACGACAACGGCGGGCAGTTCACCATGCAACACGTCGTGGACACCCACATGAGGGGGAAGGCTCTCTCGGTGGTGTACACGAACGATCTGGTCTCGGTGGAGAGCTCCATCCAAACTATGGAGCAGTTCCTAGCCGAGGACAAGTACCAAGTCGTCGGCTTTGACCTAGAGTACACCATGGGTTGTGCCGGGCACGATCAGAAGGTTGCCGTCGCGCAGTTGTGCATGCGACATGACGTCCTCGTCTACCACTACCACCTGGCCACAACGCCTTGCGACCATTTCTCCAGGTTTATCAACAGCTCCAACTACAGTTTCGCTGCGGTGGACACCACCAACGATCTAAAAGCGCTCAAGGTTTCGGGCATGAAATGCCCGAATCTTGTCAACATCCAGCGCCACTACAAGGTCTGGGGCAGCGACAAAAACAAACTGAACTCCCTAGTTGACCTCGCGTCGGCCATCGTCGACCCCTACTACATGAAGATGAAGAATGAGAGCAATAAGGACAGGAACGCCTGGCATAGTGTGTGGCAAGAGAGACTGGATGAACAACATGTCAAGTACGCGGCCATGGACACGTACACAAGCTACGAGATGTACAGGCGGACCGTTGACATGAGTAACTATCTTCTTCCAGACCCAGACGAGGGATCGAGCCACATAGCAGTAGCGGGAGCGTCACAAGAAGTAGATGACTAGACGATCGTTTCTCCTACTTTAGAATGCATGCAATTGTTTATTGAGGTGTGTGCGAATGATTTGTATAGTCACTTATGTAATTGGATGTTTATTTCAGTTATATATATGTATATATGTCATTCTACTGTAGACAGAGCAAATCACACGGCTTATTAGCACCAATCGTCTATGCTATTATTGGTCTTCACACACAATTCTGATTACGGATGTCGGAGTAATGGGCCACGGGTAGGCTAACCCGAGTCCCTGAACCTTTCAAGACAATGGGGCTGGCTGCGCCCCTCAAGGCGTCAAGACAAGGTGCCGCCTTCTGGTGGCCGACTGGAGGAATAGCCGGCTGCCCGTAGAGGGCCAAGTTCCAGAAGCCGGCATCAAGACAAGCCGACTCCTAGTGGGTGGCTTCTAGAGAAGCCGGCCCCTAGCAGTCGGCCCGTGGCGCCCACGAAGCCTGCGCCCTCATCAAGAAAGACAAGACAGGGAGTGGCTACAGTGTAGCCCATCCCTCCCAAATCCAGGGATGGGCGTGGCCACAGTGCACCGTACAGGCGGAGATCTCCGTCCGGCGTAGCACTGTTGCCACTCCACCCCTGACGTCACCACAAGCAGGCGGAGCCCTGCTCCCACGATGGCCTGTCGGTACGGCCCAAGGACGACGGGCCCCACCGATCAGTGAGAGCCCGGAAGACGGCTAGAACCCCACCAGTCGGACCCGAGGGAGGTTGGCCCCCAGCAGTCGGCCCGCCCCTTCCTCGGGGCCCACGTGCCAATAACCAGACGAGACATAGAGTAGCTACAATGATCGCCCGCCAGGCGGCGGGGCTGTAGCCACGCTCCCCTGACGGAGCCTGCGTCATTAGCATCGCGGCTACAGGGATCAACTGCCGACAAGACCCGCGAGCGGCGGGGGCGGCCTGTCGGCTCCGTACCAGACCAGTCGGCGGGGCCCACCAGGCGGCGGGCCCCAACAGCCGACGGAGAAGCCGGCAACCAGAGAGACTGACAGCCGGGTCCTACGCCTGGC
>NC_057802.1:93788624-93799721 GCF_018294505.1 Triticum aestivum
AAAGGGTTGGAACCTGTTAGAACTAGACTCATACATAGAGAGAGGAGAGAGCTGGCCTGGCTTTCTTCCACCTCTAGCAAACAGCTCAAGGAGCACCATTGTACCACTAGTGCCTTAGTGACCATGCGGAGACCCCGCAGAGCAGGACTAGGGGTGTTATCACCACGGAGAGCCCCGAACCTGGGTAAAGTTCGCTGGCGTACGTGTCTACGCCTCATCCCGCTTCCAGGCACCGGCGACGTTCTACTCGCTCCCACCATGATAAGCCATCCATTGGCATATGTCGCACCCAACCCCCGACATTTGGCGCTCTCCGTGGGGCGAGGTGCACCGTCTCCCGGAGACCTGTTCTGGACGGGAACCTTGTTCCTTCTAGCGAGCGCAGTCAGCCCAGCACGCCAGACGGAGTCTGCGCCGACGCGCTGCATGGCGCGGAGGTCGCCTGCGCGGCGAGCTGCCTCGCCGACCTTGTTGGCGAGGTTCGCCTCTCCGACGAGCCCGCGTCTGATGCGGGCACCGATGGACCTGAGAGCCACCTTGTCAGCCTCCTCGGTCAGCTCCACGTCGCCAGTGAGCTTGCTGTAGACTTGGAATCTGTTGGCTCCACTGACCCGATGCTTGTCGACTCCGACACTGCGTCGCTTGACGCGTTCCCCACCAACGTGGTGGTCTACAACAAGACGCTTTCTCGCACGGAGAGGGGCGGAAGCGCCGTCACGGAGGTGCTAGTCATCGGCCACAGCGAGCACTCCGGCGGAGGTGCTCATGACCCGCTCGATGCGGCACTGCAAGACCTGACGGCGCCCATTCCAGAAAACGCCGATGCCGAGATGCTGGAAGTACGCCGCGCCCAGCTCATCGAGGGCGCCAAGAAGCTGGCCAGCATGAGACGCCTATCGGAGGCCTACCAGTGCGAGATGGACCATGCTGTGGGCGGCACGCCGGCTCCTGGTGGGCCTAGCCACATCGACACGGTCCGGCAGCGCGGCGTGGCCATTGCCAGCCTGTTCGACTACTCCACAGCCGTCAGCATCGGAAACGGCAACAAGCGCGTTGCTGTGAAGTACGTTCTGCTCATGCTCCAGGGCACGACCCGGACATGGCTGAACAGCCTGAATCCTCGCAGCATCAATAGCTGGGTCGACTTCACCGAAGCCTTCGTCCGCAACTTCACTAGCATGTACAAGTGGCCGCCCAAACCTCGCCAGCTCTCCTTGTGCGTCCAAGGCCCCAACAAGTTGACTCGTGACTACCTCACGCGCTGGGCCGAGCTCCGCAACACTTGCGAAGGCATGCATGAGGTGCAGGCCATCGAGTACTTCACCGCCGGGTGCCGAGAGGGCACCCTTCTCAAGCACATGCTTCTCTGCGACGAGCCGGTGACCCTCGACAAACTGCTAATCATAGCAGACAAGTACGCCACAGCCGACTCCTCCATGAAGGCAGAAATCCAAGTTAACGCATCAGGCAAGGTGGCCCCTCAAGCTCCTAGGACCCTGGCCGGCGACACCAACCGGCGCCAGCAACCAAGCGACAACAAGCGCAAGGCCATGCAGCCGGCTTCGACAAGCCGACAGGTGGCAACGGTTGAAGATCAGCAGCCGGAGGGGCAGCCTCCTCCCAAGCGCCAGAAGGGCGGCAAGCCCAATTGGCTGCCTACTTTCTCGTATGAGCAGACTCTTGATGCACCCTGCAAGTTTCACAGTGGCGCAAAGGCATCCAACCACACCACTCGGAAGTGCCACTGGCTCATCAGGATCGCCAAGGGTGACGGCCTTCTACCTCCTCCGCCTGCTTGGCAGCCGCCTCCTCCTCCTCCTCAGCAGCCGGCGGCCCGGCCAGTCGGTGCCATACAAGATGAATACCCCAAGGAGCACGGAGCCTATGTCATGTTCACCAGTGTGGCCGACGACAGACGCAGCAGACGGCAACAACAACAAGAAGTGAATGCGGTAGCGTCAGAGACCCCCGAGTTCATGCATTGGTCCGAGAAGCCCATCAGCTGGAGCAGAGCCGACCACCCGGAAGTAATGCCCAATCCCGGTTCCTATGCCCTGGTTCTGGATGCCACCTTTGCCACAGAGAGGCGAGCTGCTCGTTTTTCCCGAGTCCTGATAGATGGCGGCAACAACATCAACATCTTGTACAAAGATACCATGGAGAAGTTGGGAATCAAGAAGAGACATCTTCAGCCCAGCCGGACTGTTTTTCATGGCATAGTTCCTGGCCTCTCCTGCTCACCAATCGGCAAGACTCAGATAGATGTCCTCTTCGGGGACAAAAATCATTTCCGCCGAGAGCCAGTCTGGTTTGAGGTGGTGGACCTCGAGAGCCCCTATCATGCACTGCTTGGCCGGCCTGCTCTGGCCAAGTTCATGGCGGTCCCCCACTATGCCTACCTCAAGATGAAAATGCCGAGATCCAAGGGAATCCTGACCATAGCAGGAGACTACAAGAAGTCGTCCGCCTGCGCGGCGGAGAGCAACCGGTTAGCCGAGTCCCTCGTGATCGCGGCTGAGAAGTGGCTCCTTGACCGGGTTGTGGCAATGGCAGGCAAGCAGCTGGAAATGTCACCCGACCCCAAGGAGTCGGAAGCCGAGGGCTCGTTCAAGCCGGCCAAAGAGACAAAGAAGATTCCCTTGGACCCGGAGTACCCTGAGAGGTACGCTGTCATAGGTGCAAACCTTGACAGCAAATAGGAAGGCGAGCTCGTCGATTTCCTCCGTGAGAATTGGGACATCTTTGCATGGTCCCCCAAGGACATGCCGGGTGTTCCGACGGAATTCGCCGAGCACAAGCTACATGTCCGGTCTGATGTCAAGCCAGTCAGGCAGCCCTTGCGCCGCCTGTCAGAGGAGAAGAGAAGAGTTGTGGGAGAAACGCTGCCATAGGCGCAGTGTCACTGGCGTCTACCAGCGCTGCGTGGAGCCGGAGCAAGGCCAAGCAATCCTCAAAGATATGCATCAAGGCGAGTGCGGTCACCACGCGGCTTCAAGAGCGCTTGTTGCCAAAGCTTTCTGCCATGGTTTTTTCTGGCCGACTGCTCTAGAAGATGCCAAAGATTTGGTCCAGAAATGCAAAGGACGTGAGAAGTTCCGCTCCAAGCCTCATCTGCCGGCTTTCGCACTCAAGACTATCTCCATTGCCTGGCCCTTTGCCGTCTGGGGCCTGGACATGTTGGGACCATTCAAGACGGCGCACGGCGGCATGACTCATCTGCTTGTCGCGGTGGACAAGTTCACCAAGTGGATAGAAGCAAAGCCAATTAAGAAATTGAATGGTCCGACTGCCGTGACTTTCATCTCCGACATCACCATCCGGTACGGCATACCACACAGCATCATCACCGACAACGGCACAAACTTTGCCAAGGGTGCCTTGGCACGTTTCTGCGTGATGAAGGGCATCCGACTGGACTTAGCGTCTGTTGCCCATCCGCAGTCAAACGGTCAAGTGGAGCGAGCAAATGGCCTCATTTTGTCCGGTATCAAGCCCCGACTGGTCGAGCCTCTGGAGCGTTCGGCCGGCTGTTGGCTCGACGAGCTGCCGACCGTCCAGTGGAGTCTGCGCACAACTCCGAACAAGTCAACCGGCTTCACTCCTTTCTTCCTCGTCTACGGTGCCGAAGCCGTCATCCCGACGGACATAGAATTCGACTCCCCTCGAGTCACCATGTACACCGAAGAGGAGGCAGAAGAAGCACGACAAGACGGCGTCGATCTGCTGGAAGAGGGCCGGCTATTGGCACTCAGCCGGTCCACCATCTACCAGCAGAGTCTGCGCCGCTACTACAACCGGAAGGTCAAGCCGAGATCCTTCCAAGAGGGTGACCTTGTGCTCCGGCTGATCCAGCGAACAGCCGGCCAGCACAAGCTCTCGGCACCTTGGGAAGGCCCCTTCATCATCAGCAAGTGTTGGGCAACGACTCCTACTACCTCATCGACGCTCAGAAGGCTCGAGCACGCAAAAGAGATGACTCCGGCAAGGAGACGGAGCGACCATGGAATGCGAATCTTCTTCGAAGGTTTTACAGTTAAAAGCAGTATGTACCACGCCAACTTTTGTATTAAGTACGAAGACTCCGGGTCCCCCGAGAAGAGCTCGGGGACTGCCCTCGTTTATCTATATGATGAGTATTACGCCTGTCATTCGTGTTATTTCATTTATCCGTCTGGCACCCGGTTTGACCAGTCGACCCGGGGACTTGCCGCTTTGTACTATGAAATGCTTCCTGTAGCCGGACAAGTAGTGTGATGGCACCTTAGCTTTCTCCTGCCAGAGGCCGCAGTTCGCAGAGTGACTGCTCGGTCGGCAGGAGCTAAGGCGAAAAGGTTGTCTACATGAAAAATGGCTAAGGACCTAAAGCATACACATAGTCCAAGCCGGCCGACCGACTTCTACTTAACTTGACAGAAAACTCTAAGCCAGCTAAGTACTTGCCTTCCCGAAAGTGGCTAAGTACTTGACCCAGCCACAGTCCGCAGAGCGGCTGTTCGGCTGGCAAGACGACAACCAAGGGAAGGCGGCAAAGGAAAAAAGCCAAAGAGCAGAAGGCAAGAAAAGATAGAACTCGGACAATATTTACACATCAAAGGCCCTTGGCCAGCATTCAACAAAGTTTGAAATACACACCGCGGGTGGAATTGTGCAAAGTTAACAAGTTCATCGAGACTGATAAGCAGGTAAAACAAAAGATAAACTGGCGGCCTAGGGAGCAGCAGATGGGTTCGGTGGATCGGAGGAGTCGGTGGCGCCGGTTGGAGGAGCGGCCGGCTGGTCAGCCCCCGCTTGGTCGCCTCTAGTGGCAGCCGGCTCGCCCCGGCGTGGCTCGTTGCTGGAAGCGTGGTCGAGCTGAGGTTGGCTGTCCGCTCCGACCTCTGGTGCCTCCTCTTCGCCTTCCTCCCCCTCCCCATCTTCTTCCTCGCCGCTGGAGTCGATCACCTCGGCCGAGTCCTCGCCGTCCTCCGGGTTCAGCCCGAACCATTCTGGTGGCACCTCGGCGCTGTTCTCGGCCCACTCCGGGATCAAGACGCTAGTGTCGGTGTACTTGGCGATTGCCTCCCCGCGCTTGATAAGATCATCTTCCACTGCCGCCAGCTCCTCCTAGGCCTCCAGCCGAAATGTGGTCAACTGGGCTAGACTTAGCCCAGGGTACCACGCCTTGACAAACTCCAAGGCCCGGCGCGCTCCAGCGCGGGCAGAGGAGCCCTTCCAGGCCTCAAGACGGCCGACCGCCACCTCCAGCCAGTCAGCAGTCCGACTGGGAGTGCGCGGCGCCGGCATGTCTGGCCACAAGGCGGCGATGGCCTAAGCGCCGACACGCTGAAGACGGCGCAGCATCCGGTGAGCCGGCCGAAGACGGGCCTCGATGCTCAGGAGCTGCTCGCGAAGGGTCCGGGGGGCGTCGGCAGCAATCTGCGCACCCTCCGCCCTCCGACCTTCGCGATCAGCTTTGATGGCCTGATTGGCGGCGTCAGAATGACCAGGGAAGAAGTCTGCCAAACAGAAAGCAAAGAGCCAAAGTTAGAGACGAGAGGCCGGCTTGACCAGCAGCCGACAGCTCAAAGAAGGAAAAAGAGGGAAGCTCACCATCAACTATATCTTCAATCTCGTGAAAGCCAGAAGTCGGCATCGCCTCCTTGTCGGTCCAGGCGGAGCGTTCGGTCGCAAACTCTGCAAGAAGGCCGGTCTCTTTGTCTTCCGCCTCCTTCTGGGCCTTCTTGAGAAGCCCCGCCTGCTCCGCCAGCTGCGTGACCAGCCGGTCACGCTCCTCGGCCAGCTTGCTGTAGTCCGTCTCCTTGGCATGAAGCGCGGTGTTGGCCTCACCCAGCTGCTGCTGCAGGGTGGCGTTGGCCTCTGCAAAAGTGTAAAAAGAGAAAGAACACCAACAATCAGTGAAAAAAGATGAAGTTGCCAGGAAGATCCGGCCCGACTGCCCAGCAGTCGGCCCAAATCTCGGGGACTACAGCCCGCGAGTGCGCCAGCGCGCCCCCGCGGAGAAAGAAGCTATGAAATGTCAACAAAAGAAGAGCGGTTGCCGAGGAGATCCGGCCCGACTGCTCAGCAGTCGGCCCGAATCTCGGGGACTACAGCCCGGGGGTGTGCCAGCGCGCCCCCGTGAAGAAGGAAAAAGACTTACTCCGGCTCTCCGACAAGTCGACAGCACGTTGATCCAACTACTGGACTTTGGAGTTGAAGGCGGCCGCACGAAGGTTATGATAATCCTGTAGCAAGGATATTAGCACTCAAAGCCTGCTAATTAAAGTTCCGAGTCACCTGCTCAGCAGCCGGCCCGGAACTCGGGGACTACACCCAGTGGGTGCACTGGCGCCCCCCACGAAGCAATACAAGAATTAAAAACAAAGAAGCAAGAAGCGTACCCGGATGGCTTCTCGCGATTCCAGGAACATCTTGTTGTAGTGCTTGAGAGCGTCGGCCTCGGCGCGGAGTTTGGCTTGAACGCCCAGGATCGCCTTGTTCAGAGGGCCCGTCCTGCCTCCCCGCACCCACCCAGTGGGCACAGCGCTGGTCGCCTCGATGTCCGGGATCGAGGAGCTTGCGGCGGCAGTCTCCAGCGGGCGTGGCGCCGAGGCCGCCTTTGCAAGCCGGCGGCGCGTCGGGGTGCGGACCTCAGGAGTTGGACCCGTCACCATCTCGCCTCCTGTTGATGGCACCGGCGGATCAGCCGGCTTCTTGTCTCGCGCTTCCTCAGACGGCGGTGGTGGAGGCACGATCACATCCGGCATGGCGACATCGCCGCCCTCCCTCTCCATGATCGGGTGCTCGCCGCCGGCTTCCCCAGTCTGTGCCACGAACTCCGGTGGTGGCGGCGCGGAGTTCAGGGGAGTGATGAATATCACCGACTGGCGGCGCGCAGCTTCTTCAGCCTGCTTCTTCGCCGCGGCGGCTGCCTCGGCTTCCGCCAGCTTCTTCAGGGCGGCAGCCTCTGCCCTTTCCGCTTCTGCCTTCTCCAGGCGGGCGGCCTCCTGCTCCTCGCGTGCCTCCCGCGCGTTTCGCTCCGTTGCCTCCCGGAGGTCGGCGGCCGGGTTGATTCGCCGGTTGGTGGCAGAAGTCTCCGCCGACCCAACGATGGAGGCGGCGGCGGACTTCTCGAGAGAGAGTGGGGCCCTATGTCAAGAAGACAAAGCGAAAGAAACTCAGAAAGAATCAGCAAGGAAAAAAGAAGGCGCGAGAGGAAGGTAGTACTCACGCGGAAACCAGCTGTGGCTCCTTCACCGCCTTGCGAAAGTGGACGGCCTTCGCGGCCGCTTCATCCCGCTTAGTCGCCGCGGCCAAGCCCCTGGGTTTCTTCGGCCGGCTGCCGAACAGGCACGTCGCGGCCCTGGGCTTGTGCGCACCACCTCGGGCTGCCGGCGTGGCAGACGAGCTCACGCCCGGCTGGTCAGGCTCTGGCTGGTGGCGCGGGGGGACTTCTCCCGCGTCGTCATCAGGCCAGTCCTCGAGGCCGGCTCCGAGCCCTGAGCCACCTGCTTCGCCACCTCCTCCCTCGGCGTCGTCCTCCAAGGCCGCCGCCCCCAAGTCGGGGTCGTCCACGTCGCTCTCTGCTTGGTCGGGGAGGAATTGACGCTCCAGCCTCGCGGCGCCGACGGCCGGCTGGAGGAGGGGGCTCTGTTCAAAGGCCGATTGGTCAGGTTGGACAGGCAGAACTCGGCAACAAGAGATAGAGAAAAAGAAAGATAACTTACCATAGGTGGGGGGTCAGCGCGTCAATACGGCTCCTTGCCAAACTGCCACTCCTCCGTGAGCTCGCAATTCGCGAGGTAGTTCACCATGTGAGCTACTTCGGCGCGAGGCATCTCCTTGGTGCACAGCCGGCTTGGGTCTCGATGCCCGCTCATCTGACAGATCATGTGAGGGCGGCTCTGGAGCGGGAGCACCCGGCGCACCATGAAGGCGGATAGCAAGTCGGGCCGGTCAGGCCCTCCGACTGTGTCAACACTCGGAGCCGCGCGATTGCGGCGGCTCCAGAAGGCGACAGTGTCCTCGCCCGGTACGGCTAGTTGGGCCACCTCCTAGCCCGCGGGCCGGCTACGTAAGCCGCCAAGTTGACCCAATCGCCCTCCGGGAAGACTCTCTTCACGTAGAAGTACGACCGCTGCCACATCTTCACCGACTTGATCAGCGTGATGGGTGGAAACGGATTTTCGGCCGTCGGCCTCCGCACCGCAGTGAAAGCACCGCATTGAGCCGGCACGCCCGCGACGAGGGTGCCGAGCTTGTTGTAGAAGAACTCCCCCCAAAGCTCGATGGTGGGGAGGACGCCGAGGAAGCCTTCACACAGAGTGACGAAGGCGGACAACAGCACCACCGTGTTCGGGGTAAGGTGGTGCGGCTGAAGATTGTAGAACTCGAGGAAGGCCCGAAATAAGCCGCTCGTCGGCAGGCCGAGGCCGCGCAGGCAGTGCGAGTGGAAGACGACCCGCTCACCCTCCTCCGGCGCCAGCGAGACCTCCCTCTCCGGTGCGAGGCGAACCTTCACGTAGTCCTTGCCGGGCAGCCGCTGCGTCTGGCGGAGAAAGTCGATGTGGTCTTCATGGACTTCCGAGCCGTCCCATGCTCCGGAGCGCGCCATGGGGGGCGTGGGGTTGGCAGATGAGCTCATCGGAGACGAACCACTGCAGCGCTGGGTGTGGCTTGGAGGCGCTGCGGCGAGAGGAAGAAGGAGGAAAGAATGGGATGGAGGGGCGCGCGTGCTCCACCGCTCCCCCTACTTATAGGCCTACGGGCTGCGAAGCCGAGGGGGCGATCATGGGATTTACTGCACCTACGACCCCATGCCCCCATGTTTTTCGCGCGAGTTACTGCGCGCAGTAACTTCATGGGAAAACTCAACCGCCCACCTCGGTCGCAGCGGATCCGCTCGCGTGCTGAGGCCTGGTAGTGGTGGGCCCTGCCAGCAGGCGTGTCCCATCGCGAGCGTGGGCTGGCAGACTGGCCCGGCCGCTCGACGCCACTTGACATGCCCATGACGGGCGGCGGCCTGAAGGCTTAGCAAGCACGCCACCTGGTTCCTGCCGTCGCATTCAAAGTTTGGATAAGTCAGGCTGGATGAGGCCGACTCCCTCCAGTCGGCTCGGCAGAAGTCGGACGAAGCTCCGCCTCAAGCACTCGGAGAAGGAAACTGCTGAGGCTCCTCGGCTGCTCAGCCGCGGCACCTCACCAGCTTCGGGGACTACTGTCGGAGTAATGGGCCACGGGTAGGCTAACCGAGTCCCTGAACCTTTCAAGACAATGGGGCTGGCTGCGCCCCTCAAGGCGTGAAGACGAGGTGCCGCCTTCTGGTGGCCGGCTGGAGGAATAGCCGGCTGCCCGTAGAGGGCCGAGTTCCAGAAGCTGGCATCAAGACAAGCCGACTCCTAGTGGGCGGCTTCCAGAGAAGCCAACCCCTAGCAGTCGGCCCGTGGCGCCCACAAAGCCCGCGCCCTCATCAAGAAAGACAGGATAGGGAGTGGCTACAGTGTAGCCCATCCCTCCCAAATCCAGGGATGGGCGTGGCCACAGTGCACCGTACAGGCGGAGATCTCCGTCCGGCGCGGCACTGTTGCCACTCCACCCCTGACGTCACCACAAGCAGGCAGAGCCCTGCTCCCACGACGGCCTGTCGGTATGGCCCAAGGACGACGGGCCCCACCGATCAGCGAGAGCTCGGAAGACGCCTAGAACCCCACCAGTCGGACCCGAGGGAGGTCGGCCCCCAGCAGTCGGCCCGCCCCTTCCTTAGGGCCCATGCGCCATTAACCAGACGAGACAGAGAGTGGCTACAGTGATCGCCCGCCAGGCGGCGAAGCTGTAGCCATGCTCCCCTGACCGAGCCCGCGTCATTAGCATCGCGGCTACAGGGATCAGACGCCGACAAGACCCGCGAGCGGCGGGGGCGGCCTGTCGGCTCCGTACCAGACAAGTCGGCGGGGCCCACCAGGCGGCGGGCCCCAGGAGCCGGCGGAGAAGCCGACAACCAGAGTGACTGACAGCCGGGTCCTACGCCCGGCCGGATTACTATTGTACCCCTAGGGGGTAGGCCTATATAAACCCCCCAGGGCACCCATGCAAAGGGTTGGAACCTGTTAGAACTAGACTCATACATAGAGAGAGGAGAGAGCTGGCCTGGCTTTCTTCCACCTCTAGCAAACAACTCAAGGAGCACCATTGTACCACTACTGCCTTAGTGCCAATGCAGAGACCCCGCAGAGCAGGCCTAGGGGTGTTATCTCCACGGAGAGCCCCAAACCTGGGTAAAGTTTGCCGGCGTACGTGTCTACGCCTCATCCCGCTTCCAGGCACCGACGACGTTCTACTCGCTCCCACCATGATAAGCCATCCATTGGCATATGTCGCACCCAACCCCCGACAACGGACCTGTTTGCCGCGTATCACACACATTTTGTTCAGTTGAACCGTTTCCATTGTGTTTCCTAATCACACACAGTTCATCCTAGTGAACCGTATGATGTATATTGCACATGCCTTCATCTGGCTGCCCATTTCTTTTGTTCCTCCTCATCCGAAACAGTTAATCACTACAAAAAAAGACATCCGTGACATTTTGGGCCGAACGATTTTTTTCCTGTCATACTTATGACACTTCAACGACGATAATTGTGACAAAACCCGGTATCATCATAGATGTGGTGGGGTCCTACTTCTATGACAAAAAATCATGACAGAAAATGGGCTTTTCGTCCTGGGCGGGCCGAAGACGCAGCTGCATGACATTCTTCGGGCCGTCCATGACGCAGAAAACCGTGGTAGAAGCGAGGGCAAGGAAAATATCGGGGGAGTTCCCGGTTACGGTGGGTGGTCGGGGCCGAGCGATGCGTGTTTCTCTCATACGTACGCGCATGTGTGCGAGGCATTGCACTCTAACTGAACCCGAGCGAGGCGTTGGGCTCTAACTGAACCCGAGCGATTGCACTGTAGGCTATGCATTACTAAACCCGAGCGATCGATCGATCCCTTGGTGTTAACTGAACCCGAGTGATTCCTTCGCTACTGCTGCTAACTGAAGCCGATCGAACACTGCTGCCTCCTTCCTTGGATGAACAGTGAGCGTTGTTGAGGGGGTTTGGATGAACAGTT
>NC_057802.1:93800037-93831603 GCF_018294505.1 Triticum aestivum
GTAGAGGCCGTTGCCGCTGGATGAACTGTACCCCGATCGATCGAGCCGGTGGATGAACAAGACCCCGTGGAGGGCTGGTTGAACAGTAGCTGGTGGAGGGCTGGTTGAACAGTAGCTGGTGGAGGGCTGGATGAACAGTAGACCATGGAGGGGTGGTTGAACAGGACCCCCGTGGAGAGGGCTAGTTGAACAGTAGCCGGTGGAGGAGCGCGCGGTGGAGGCTGGATGAACAGGAGCCCGTGGATGAACAGTGGCAGGTGGAGGCTGGAGGAGGTCGACGGTGGATGAACATGAGCCCGTGGAGGATGGAGGTGGTCGACGGTGGAGATGAACAGTATCCCGTGGAGTCCCATTTTGCGGTACACCGCACCCCTCCCGATGAACATGACCCCCGTTTCGACCGTAGCGCTCCAACACAAGTCCGTTTCCTCCGTTTTGCGGTACGCCACACCCCTCCCGATCAACACCCTGTCTCGATCGTAGGAGGCCCGTTTCCTCCATTTTGCGGTACGCCAGACCCCTCCCGATGAACAGGATCCTGTTTCCACCGTGGCCGGTCGAACACAAGGCCGTTTCCTCCGTTCTGCGATACGCCAGGCCTCGTTTCCATCGCCTGTTCCGTCCAAGCCGGTTCGCTCCCGATGAACAGCATGCATTCCGTTGCCTCCCGATGAACACGACGCATTCCGTTGCCTCCCCATGAACACGACGACGACGCAGTTTCTCTGTTCCGACCCAGCCATGTACACGAGCCCTGGCCGTACATATGCGCGAGTAGGCGTTCGAGACCCCGCCCGTATGCATGTACGTGGCTGATATGTCCATTTTGCATCATGCTTTTGTATCAATATTTATTGCATTATGGGCTGTTATTACACATTATGTCACAATACTTATGCCTATTCTCTCTTATTTTACAAGGTTTACATAAGGAGGGAGAATGCCGGCAGCTGGAATTCTGGGCTGGAAAAGGAGCAAATATTAGGGACCTATTCTGCACAACTCCAAAAGTCCTGAAACTCCACGAAAGTTATTTTTGGAAATAATAAAAAATACTGGAAGAAGAATCCACATCAGGGGGGCCTCCACCTGTCCACGAGGGTGGGGGGCGCGCCCTACCCCCCTGGGCGCGCCCCCTGCCTCGTGGGCCCCCTGTTGGCCCTTCGGTGCCCATCTTTTGCTATATGAAGTCTTTCGTCCGAAGAAAAATCATAAGCAAGCTTTCGGGATGAGACTCCGCCGCCATGAGGCGGAACCTTGGCGAAACCAATCTAGGGCTCCGGCAGAGCTGTTCTACCGGGGACACTTCCCTTCGGGAGGGGGAAATCATCGCCATCGTCATCACCAACGCTCCTCTCATCGGGAGAGGGCCAATCTCCATCAACATCTTCACCAGCACCATCTCCTCTCAAACCCTAGTTCATCTCTTGTATCCAATTCTTGTCTCTAAGTCTGGGATTGGTACCTGTAGGTTGCTAGTAGTGTTGATTACTCCTTGTAGTTGATGCTAGTTGGTTTATTTGGTGGAAGATCATATGTTCAGATCCTTTATGCATATTAATACTCCTCTGATTATGAACATGATTATGCTTTGTGAGTAGTTACGTTTGTTCCTGAGGACATGGGAGAAGTCTTGCTATTAGTAGTCATGTGAAATTGGTATTCGTTCGATATTTTGATGAGATGTATGTTGTCTATCCTCTAGTGGTGTTATGTGAACGTCAACTACATGACACTTCACCATTATTTGGGCCTAGAGGAAGGCATTGGGAAGTAATAAGTAGATGATGGGTTGCTAGAGTGACAGAAGCTTAAACTCTAGTATATGCGTTGCTTCGTAAGGGGCTGATTTGGATCCACATGTTTCATGCTATGGTTAGGTTTACCTTAATACTTCTTTTGTAGTTGCGGATGCTTGCAATAGGGGTTAATCATAAGTGGGATGCTTGTCCAAGTAAGGACATCACCCAAGCACCGGTCCACCCACATATCAAATTATCAAAGTCCCAATGCGAATCATATGAACGTGATGAAAACTAGCTTGACGACAATTCCCATGTGTCCTCGGGAGCGCTTTTCTCTATATAAGAGTTTGTCCAGGCTTCTCCTTTGCGACAAAAAGGATTGGGCCACCTTGCTGCACTTTATTTACTTTTGTTACTTGTTGCTCGTTACCAATTATCTTATCACAAAACTATCTGTTACCTATAATTTCAGTGCTTGCAGAGAATACCTTGCTGAAAACCGCTTATCATTTCCTTCTGCTCCTCGTTGGGTTCGACACTCTTACTTATCGAAAGGACTACGATAGATCCCCTATAATTGTGGGTCATCAAGACTCTTTTTTGGCGCCGTTGCCGGGGAGTGAAGCGCCTTTGGTAGGTGGAATTTGGTAAGGTAAAATTTATATAGTGTGCTGAAATTTACTGTCACTTATTACTATGGAAAGTAATCCTCTGAGGGGCTTGTTCGGGGTATCTTAACCCCGACCAGTAGAGCAAAGAGTTTCTCCTCAACCTACTGAACCTATTGAAAATGAAAATGTCTACTTTGAGATTCCTTCGGGTATGATAGAAAAACTGCTAGCTAATCCTTTTGCAGGAGACGGAACAAAGCATCCTGATGAACACCTAATATATGTGGATGAAGTTTGTGGATTATTTAAGCTTGCAGGTGTGCCCGGTGATGTTATTAAGAAGAAGGTCTTCCCTTTATCTTTGAAGGGAGATGCATTGACATGGTATAGGCTATGTGATGATATGGGATCATGGAACTACAAACGATTGAAATTGGAATTTCATCAGAAGTATTATCCTATGCATCTTGTTCATCGTGATCACATTTATATATCTAATTTTTGGCCTCGCGAAGGAGAAAGCATCGCTCAAGCTTGGGGGAGGCTTAAATCAATGTTATATTCATGGCCCAATCATGAGCTCCCAAGAGAAATAATTATTCAAAGTTTTTATGCTCGGCTTTCTGATAACAATCGCACCATGCTCGATACTTCTTGTGCTGGCTCTTTTACGATGAAGACTATTGAATTCAAATGGGATTTATTGGAAAGAATTAAACGCAACTCTGAAGATTGGGACCTCGACGAAGGTAAGGAGTCAAGTATGACACCTAAGTATGATTGTGTTAAATCATTTATGGATACCAATGTTTTCCGTAAATTTAGCACTAAATATGAACTTGACTCTAAGATAGTAGCTTCTTTCTGTGAATCTTTTGCTGCTCATATTGATCTTCCTAAGGAGAAGTGGTTTAAATATCATCCTCCCATAGAAGTAAAAGTAGCTTCACCTATTAAAGTTGAAGAAAAGACTATCACTTATAATGATCCTATTGTTCCTACTTCTTATGTTGAGAAACCACCTTTCCCTGTCAGGATAAAGGATCATGCTAAAGCTTCAACTGTGGTCCGTAAAAGCAATATTAGAACTTATACACCTCCTGAGCAAATTAAAGTTGAACCTAATATTGCTATTGTTAAAGATCTCTTGTCTGATAATATTGATGGGCATGTTATTCATTTCCGTGATGAAACTGCTAGAATTGCCAAACCTTGTGCTAAAGATAAACATAGACCTATGGTAGGCATGCCTGTTATTTCTGTTAAAATAGGAGATCATTGTTATCATGGCTTGTGTGATATGGGTGCTAGTGCTAGTGCAATACCTATTGACTTATGCAAAGAAATTAAGCATGATATTGCACCTACTGAGTTAGAAGATATTGATGTCACAATTAAACTTGCCAATAGAGATACTATTTCACCAATGGGAATTGTTAGAGATGTTGAAGTCTTGTGTGGGAAAACTAAATATCCTACTGATTTTCTTGTTCTTGGCTCCCCACAAGATAGCTTTTGTCCCATTATATTTGGTAGACCCTTCTTGAACACAGTTAATGCTAGGATAGACTGCGAAAAGGATGTTGTTACTATTGGTCTAGGTGATATGTCTCATGAGTTCAACTTTTCTAAATTTAGTAGACAACACCGTGAAGAGGAATTGCCTAGTAAAGATGAAATTATTGGTCTTGCTTCTATTGCCGTGCCTCCTAGTGATCCTTTAGAACAATATTTGCTAGACCATGAAAATGATATGTTTATGAATGAGAGAAGGGAAATAGATGAAGTATTCTTTAAACAGGAACCCATCCTGAAACACAATTTGCCTGTTGAAATCCTAGGGGATCCTCCTTCACCCAAGGGTGATCCCGTGTTTGAGCTCAAGCCGTTACCTCATACTCTTAAATATGCTTATCTTGATGAGAAAAAGATATATCCTGTTATTATTAGTGCTAACCTTTCAGAGCATGAAGAAGAGAGATTATTGAAAACTTTGAAGAAGCACCGTGCTGCTATTGGATATACTCTTGATGATCTTAAGGGCATTAGTCCCACTCTATGTCAACATAAAATAAACTTGGAGAAAGATGCCAAACCAGTTCGTGATCACCAACGACGGCTGAATCCTAAGATGAAAGAAGTGGTAAGAAAGGAAATACTAAAGCTCCTTGAGGCAGGTATAATTTATCCCGTTGCTGATAGTCAGTGGGTAAGTCATGTCCATTGTGTCCCTAAGAAGGGAGGTATTATTGTCATTCCTAATGATAAAGATGAATTGATTCCGCAAAGAATTATTACAGGTTATAGGATGGTAATTGATTTCCGCAAATTGAATAAGGCTACTAAAATGGATCATTACCCCTTACCTTTTATTGATCAAATGCTTGAAAGATTATCCAAACATACACATTTCTGCTTTCTAGATGGTTATTCTGGTTTTTCTCAAATACCTATGTCCGCCGATGATCAATCAAAGACCACTTTTACTTGCCCTTTTGGTACTTTTGCTTATAGACGTATGCCTTTTGGTTTATGTAATGCACCTGCTACCTTTAAAAGATGCATGATGGCTATATTCTCTGACTTTTGTGAAAAGATTTGTGAGGTTTTCATGGATGATTTCTCTGTTTATGGATCGTCTTTTGATGATTGCTTGAGCAACCTTGATCGAGTTTTGCAGAGATGTGAAGAAACTAATCTTGTCTTGAATAGGGAAAAGTGCCACTTTATGGTGAATGAAGGTATTGTCTTGGGGCATAAAATTTCTGAAAGAGGTATTGAGGCTGATAAAGCCAAGGTTGATGCTATTGAAAAGATGCCATGTCCCAAGGACATCAAAGGTATAAGAAGTTTCCTAGGTCATGCCGGGTTTTATAGGAGGTTCATTAAGGACTTCTCAAAAATATCTCGGCCTCTGACTAATTTATTACAAAAAGATATACCATTTGTCTTTGATGATGATTTTGTAGAAGCATTTGAAATACTTAAGAAAGCATTGATTTCTGCACCTATTGTTCAGCCACCTGATTGGAATTTACCTTTTGAAATTATGTGTGATGCTAGTGATTATGCTGTAGGTGCTGTCCTAGGGCAAAGAGTTGATAAGAAATTAAATGTTATTCAATATGCTAGTAAAACTCTAGACAATGCTCAGAGAAACTATGCTACTACTGAAAAAGAATTCTTAGTAGTTGTATTTGCTTGTGACAAGTTCAGACCTTATATTGTTGATTCTAAAGTAACTATTCACACTAATCATGCTGCTATTAAATATCTTATGGAAAAGAAAGATGATAAACCTAGACTTATTAGATGGGTTCTCTTGCTACAAGAATTTGATTTGCATATCGTTGATAGAAAGGGAGCTGAGAACCCCGTTGCAGACAACTTGTCTAGGTTAGAAAATGTTCTTAATGACCCACTACCTATTGATGATAGCTTTCCTGATGAACAATTAAATGTCATAAATGCTTCTCGAACTACTCCATGGTATGCTGATTATGCTAATTATATAGTTGCTAAATTCATACCACCTAGTTTCACATACCAACAAAAGAAAAAGTTTTTCTATGATTTGAGACATTACTTTTGGGATGACCCACATCTTTATAAAGAAGTAGTAGATGGTGTTATTAGACGTTGTGTACCTGAGCATGAACAAGAATAGATCCTACACAAGTGTCACTCCGAAGCTTATGGAGGACACCACGCTGGAGATAGAACTGCACATAAGGTATTGCACCTGGTTTTTATTGGCCTACTCTCTTCAAGGATGCCCGTAAGTTTGTTTTATCTTGTGATGAATGGCAAAGAATTGGTAATATTAGTAGACATCAAGAAATGCCTATGAATTATTCACTTGTTATTGAACCATTTGATGTTTGGGGCTTTGATTATATGGGACCTTTTCCTCCTCTAATGGATATACACATATTTTAGTTGCTGTTGATTATGTTACTAAGTGGGTAGAAGCTATTCCAACTAGTAGTGCTGATCATAACACTTCTATTAAAATGCTTAAAGAAGTTATTTTTCCGAGGTTTGGAGTCCCTAGATATTTAATGACTAATGGTGGTTCACATTTTATTCATGGTGCTTTTCGTAAAATGCTTGCTAAGTATGATGTTAATCATAGAATTGCATCTCCTTATCACCCACAGTCTAGTGGTCAAGTAGAATTGAGTAATAGAGAGCTCAAATTAATTTTGCAAAAGACTGTTAATAGATCTAGAAACAATTGGTCCAAGAAACTTGATGATGCATTATGGGCCTATAGAACTGTGTATAAAAATCCTATGGGTATGTCTCCATATAAAATGGTTTATGGAAAAGCATGTCACTTACCTCTCGAACTAGAACATAAGGCATACTGGGCCATTAAAGAGCTCAACTATGATTTCAAACTTGCCGGTGAGAAGAGGTTATTTGACATTAGCTCACTTGATGAATGGAGAACCCAAGCCTATGAAAATGCCAAGTTGTTTAAAGAAAAAGTTAAAAGATGGCATGACAAAAGAATACAAAAGCGTGAGTTTAATGTAGGAGATTATGTATTGCTATACAACTCTCGTTTAAGATTTTTTTGCAGGAAAACTTCTCTCTAAATGGGAAGGTCCTTACGTTATCGAGGAGGTCTATTGTTCCGGTGCCATAAAAATCAACAACTTCGAAGGCACAAATCCGAAGGTGGTGAACGGTCAAAGAATCAAACATTATATCTCGGAAGAATCAAACATTATATCTCGAAGGTGGTGAACGGTCAAAGAATCAAACATTAATCCTATAAATGTTGAAACCAATGTTATTGAAACCGTAATCCCGGAGGAATACATAAGGGACACTTTCCGGAACGCTTCAGACTCCGAAAAGGAATAGGTATGTGGTACGGTAAGTAAACCGACTCCAAAACAGTTATAAAGGCAATTTTTCTCCGTTTTGGAATATTTAGAAAAATAGAAAAATAAGAAGCAGTCCGGGAAGGACACGAGCCCTCCACGAGGGTGGAGGGCGCGCCCTAACCCCTGGGCGCGCCCCCTGCCTCGTGGGCACCTCGTGCGCTCTCCGGACTCCGTTTTCTTGCACGATACGTATTTTGGTCGGGTAAAAATTCATTATATATTCTCCCGAAGGTTTTGACTCCTGTATTACGCAATTGTCATCTGTTCTTGTTTCGAGCTGTTTTTCTGACAGATCTAGATCATCATGACGTCTCCAAGTGCCCCCAAGGACAAGTTCTTCGAGAAGGTCATCAATCCCTACCTCGCGGAGGTGCTGCAACACCCTCAAACCATTGAGATGCATGAGGGGGTGCTGGACATCCGCGATGTTGAGGGACCGAGGAAGACCGGAAGCGTGGAGACAAGGCTCGAGGCAATGGAGCAACAAGTTTTCAAGTGCCAGGAGATGGTGGAGTGTGGACTTGACTCCAATCACATGATGATCGCGGAGTTCACCAACAACCACAAGCTGGATGCCAAGGACATTGGGGAGGCCATCTTCAAGCTCCACGAGAAAATCGAGCACCTCCAAGCCCAAATCTATGACCTGCAAAACCAAAACTGTGAGTATGAATATAGATTCAAGAGAATTAGTTTGGCTGCAGATTTGAGGATCCCGGAGAATCGATCATCCTTCTATGATGGTGAGCCCATGCCTTGGAAGATGGACGACAAGCCTACTTCATCAACAACCCCATCACCACCACTTCTGAGGAAGGAGACATACCCTCATGGGTATGGGCACTCCCCTTGGCAACTGCCAAGCTTGGGGGAGGTGCCCCGGTATCGTATCACAACCACATCTCCTTTCTTTACTGTTTTTCTTAGTTCGATCCTTTTAGTAGTATCTTGATCTAGTAGAATAAAGTTTTGGTATGATCTAGTTTTGAGTTTTGCTTTATGATCCCTCTATGTAATCGAGTCCGTAAGCTATATAATAAAGATTAGCGTTGAGTCAAGGGCTTGATTATCTTGCTATGATCTTGAGTGAATAAAAGAAAAAAAAGAAAAAGAAAAAAAAGAAACAAATAGATCATATTGATCTTATGGAGAGTAATGACTTCACATAGAAAGAGTATGATGATTAAAAATTGTTGAGAGTTGACAAACATAGCTTTGGTCATCATTGCAATTAATAGGAAGTAATAAAGAAAGAGAGGTTTCACATATAAATACACTATCTTGGACATCTTTTATGATTGGGAGCACTCATTAAAATATGACATGCTAAAGAGTTGATGTTGGACAAGGAAGACAACGTAATGGGTTATGTTTTCTTATATCTGAGATAAAGTATATTGTCATGGATCATCCAACATGTTGAGCTTGCCTTTCCCCTCATGCTAGCCAAATTCTTTGCACCAAGTAGAGATACTACTTGTGCTTCCAAATACCCTCAAACCAGTTTTGCCATGAGAGTCCACCATACCTACCTATGGATTGAGTAAGATCCTTCAAGTAAGTTGTCATCTGTGCAAGTAATAAAAATTGCTCTCTAAATATGTATGATTGATTGGTGTGGAGGAAATAAACTTTATACGATCTTGTGATGTGGAAGAAATAAAAGCGACGGACTGCATAATAAAGGTTCATATCACAAGTGGCAATATAAAGTGACGTTCTTGCGCATTAAGATTTTGTGCATCCAACCTTGAAAGCGCATGGCAACCTCTGCTTCCCTCTGCGAAGGGCCTATCTTTTATTATTACCTTCTACCTGATGCAAGAGTCTTGGTGATCTTCACCTTTCCTTTTTACATTTTATCATTTGGCAAGCACAGGGTGTTGGAAAGATCCTGCTATATCTATCTAATTGGATGTAAGTTAGCATGAACTATTATTGTTGACATTACCCTTGAGGTAAAAGGTTGGGAGGCGAAACTATAAGCCCCTATCTTTCTCTGTGTCCGGTTAAAACTCCGTAACCACAAGTATTGCGTGAGTGTTAGCAATTATGAAAGACTAAATGATAGTTGAGTATGTGGACTTGCTAGAAAGCTCTGACATAGACTCTTTCTGATGTTATGATAAATTGCAATTGCCTCAATGACTGAGATTATAGTTTGTTAGTTCTCAATAAAGTTTTTGATTCGTACTTTGCATTGTGAATAGATTATTACTTGAGCATAAGAAATCATATGACAACATTCATTTATGTTGCTGTTATGAGAATAATCATGATGCCCTCACGTCCGTATTTTATTTTATCGACACCTCTACCTCTAAACATGTGGACATATTTATCGTTATCGGCTTCCGCTTGAGGACAAGCGAGGTCTAAGCTTGGGGGAGTTGATACGTCCATTTTGCATCATGCTTTTATATCGATATTTATTGCATTATGAGCTGTTATTACACATTATGTCACAATACTTATGCCTATTCTCTCTTATTTTACAAGGTTTACATAAGGAGGGAGAATGCCGGCAGCTGGAATTCTGGGCTGGAAAAGGAGAAAATATTAGGGACCTATTCTGCACAACTCCAAAAGTCCTGAAACTCCACGAAAGTTATTTTTGGAAATAAAAAAAATACTGGAAGAAGAATCCACGTGAGGGGGGCCTCCACCTGTCCACGAGGGTGGGGGGCGCGCCCTACCCCCTGGGCGCCCCCTGCCTCGTGGGCCCCCTGTTGGCCCTCCGGTGCCCATCTTCTGCTATGTGAAGTCTTTCATCCGAAGAAAAATCATAAGAAAGCTTTCGGGACAAGACTCCGCCGCCACGAGGCGGAACCTTGGCGGAACCAATCTAGGGCTCCGGCAGAGCTGTTCTGCCGGGGACACTTCCCTCCGGGAGGGGGAAATCATCGCCATCGTCATCACCAACGCTCCTCTCATCGGGAGAGGGCCAATCTCCATCAACATCTTCACCAGCACCATCTCCTCTCAAACCCTAGTTCATCTCTTGTATCCAATTCTTGTCTCTAAGTCTGGGATTGGTACCTGTAGGTTGCTAGTAGTGTTGATTACTCCTTGTAGTTGATGCTAGTTGGTTTATTTGGTGGAAGATCATATGTTCAGATCCTTTATGCATATTAATACTCCTCTGATTATGAACATGATTATGCTTTGTGAGTAGTTACGTTTGTTCCTGAGGACATGGGAGAAGTCTTGCTATTAGTAGTGATGTGAATTTGGTATTCATTCGATATTTTGATGAGATGTATGTTGTCTATCCTCTAGTAGTGTTATGTGAACGTCGACTACATGACACTTCACCATTATATGGGCCTAGAGGAAGGCATTGGGAAGTAATAAGTAGATGATGGGTTGCTAGAGTGATAGAAGCTTAATTCCTAGTTTATGCGTTGCTTCGTAAGGAGCTGATTTGGATCCACATGTTTCATGCTATGGTTAGGTTTACCTTAATACTTCTTTTGTAGTTGCAGATGCTTGCAATAGGGGTTAATCATAAGTGGGATGCTTGTCCAAGTAAGGACAGCACCCAAGCACCAGTCCACCCACATATCAAATTGTCAAAGTACCGAACGCGAATCATATGAATGTGATGAAAACTAGCTTGACGATAATTCCCATGTGTCCTCGGGAGCGCTTTTCTCTATATAAGAGTTTGTCCAGGCTTGTCCTTTGCTACAAAAAGGATTGGGCCACCTTGCTGCACTTTATTTACTTTTGTTACTTGTTGCTCGTTACCAATTATCTTATCACAAAACTATCTGTTACCTATAATTTCAGTGCTTGCAGAGAATACCTTACTGAAAACCGCTTACCATTTCCTTCTGCTCCTCGTTGGGTTCGACACTCTTACTTATCGAAAGGACTACGATAGATCCCCTATACTTGTGGGTCATCAGTGGCCCTATTTTCTTTCTTGCACCTTGGACGCTGTCCGTACGTGTACATGTTACGTGCGCGCCTGTACTACCACACGTGCGCGCCTCTACATCGACCAGTATGTACGTACACGTTCACGACCAGAATGACAACGCTACGTACGCTTCGACCGGGTGGGTCCCGACTGTCAGGCACTTCCTTGCGTGCGAAGATGTAGCTGGTGGGTCCCAGCAGTCAGGGGGCGAATCATTTTTTTGCCCGTAATATGGACGCACTACCTTGCGTGCGAAGATGTAGCTGGTGGGTCCCAGCAGTTAGGGGGCGAATCATTTTTTTGCCCGTAATATGGACGCACTTCCTTGCATGCGAATATGTAGCTGGTGGGTCCCAGCAGTCAGGGGGGAAACTTTTTTTCATGAAATATGGTGGCCCGTCCGGTGGGTCCCCGATGTCAGGTGGATGAATCATTATTTTCCGCATAATAAGGAGGCACTTCCTTGCTGCGGTCGTGGACCCAGCTGCCAGCCTCTCCACGTACGGTACTCTTCCGATGTAAGTCGTTCCTTGACCACGTTGACCACGCCGCGTCGAGAGCACCAGGGCGGTGGACGACGGCGAAACCTAGGAAGGGGACAACGCGGAGCCCGGGAAGACGCGACAGTGGATGCCCACGCGGAGAGGAGTACGAGGATTCACTGGTTCGGCTGCGGTGTGAGGCTGCCGTCGTCACAGGGCCTGGCCAGCGGTGGGCGTAGTAGGGGGCGGTGAGGCCTCCGCGGCATCACAGCCGGCCACGGGAAGCAGGAGCACGCGGCACGACCGACGCTGGTTTGGGCGGCTGGAGCGAGAAGACCAGAGGTTGAAGAAGCACTACCACCGTTGGATGGACATCGTACGGTCACTGGAGCTAGATCGTTCATATTGACTAAGTTGACAAAGCCCTCCGTCCCCATCAACTTAGTAGGCCCACAAGTCAGCCTCCCACTATGGTGGGTCCCAGCTAGCAGGGGGTATTCATTTTTTGTGCGTAATAAGGAGGCACTTCCTTCCGTGTGAAGATATAGCTGGTGGGTCCGACTTGTCAGCGGGGGAAACGTTTTTTTCGCGAAATACAGAGGCCCTTCCAGTGGGTCCCAGCTGTCAGGTCGAGGAATCATTATTTTGCGCGTAATAATGAGGCATTTCCTTATGTGCGGCCGTGGACCGAGCTGTCAGCCTCTCCACATACAGTCCACGTCCGATGGATGTCGTTCGTTGACCACGTTAACCATGCCACGCCGAGAGCACCTGTGCGGTGGACGACGACGAGGCCTAGGAAGGGAACGACAAGGAGCCGGGGAAGACTCGGCAATGGTTGCCAACGCGATGGGGAGTACGAGGGTTTACCGGTCCGGCTGCCGTCGCTGGAAATAACAGGAGGTGTGGGTGAGTAGAGGAATGGCCTGGCCAGCAATGGAGTAGGGTGGGGCGGTGTGGCCTGTGCGGCAGCACAGCCGGCCATGGGAGGCGGGAGCAGGCAGTCCCACCGGCGCTGGTTTGGGCGGCTGGAGCAAGAAGAGCAGATATTGAAGAAGCAACATGGCCGTTGGATTAACATCAAACGGTCACTGCTGCTAGAATCGTTTGTCGACTAAGTTACAAAGGCTTTCGTACACGTCAACCTAGTAGACCCACAAGTCAGCCTCCAAATCTGTCCCAAACAACATACAACCCGAAATTTCTAGCCAGATTCAAGTTAATTTAAAAACTAAACATACCTTAATTTAAATCCAATGAAATTTTACCCGCACAAAAACAATGAAATTTAAAATATCAAAATCCGAAAGAAAAAAGTATTTTGGAACTACTTGCCTGTTTGCTGTATTTTCTCATTTTACAGCCCATTTATTATTACTTATAGACCATTCTTATTACTTATAGCCCATTTTCTGGGCAAAATGCATCCCTCCTTGTGTTGAAAGATTTCTGGCCCAGCAGGGCATAGAAAAGCAAGTAGGCCTACGTTGGTTATTCTGCAAAAAACAAAATAGCTGGGCTAGCCATTTTCAGAAAGGAAAAAAACAAACTGGGCTGGTCATGTGGTAAACATATGAAATAAAAGCCTAGGCTAGACGTGCCACAACTCCCGCACAACCCAGTTCCCTTCTCCGTCCCGAAAAAACAAAATTACTACACGCGTTGCTGGGTCTCTACTGTCATCCTCACCATGCATAGTCATATCCTTATTCCTCTCAGTTGTTGACCATCTTGACAACACCGGAGGGCGGAGCCGCGACAAGCTACCAAGAGGAGGACGATGGTGAGGCCTCGGACAGGAACGAACAGGAGTCGGGAAGATGCGTGTGACACCCAAAATTTTGGCCTTGTTTTTATTTATTAAAATGTTGCCAGGAAATAAAACTTTTCCAATTGTCAAGATTTACCTTTTGTGATTTTTTATTATTTTGGATTTATGCCTCTTGTGGGAAAAACCTTCAAAGTGTATCTTTGACTTGTGTGCACTCTTTATAAAAGCAATCCTTTATCAGTGGATTTATTTGCATAATTACTTTTCATAAGTTTTAATTCTTTTAAAGTGATCTTTCTTAAATTTGGAGCTCCCTTTTTGCACTACAACCATTTGATAAATGCTCCTAAAAATTCCACCAAAATTTGGGGATGTCATGTGATGGTTCCACATCACTTTTATGCAAAAATACCTCCTGGCCACTGGAGATTTTGAGCTCTTCACCAACTTTTCCAATCTGGTCCAGTAGGCACTTTTGCACTACAACCCATTTAAATATTTCTTTAAAAATTCTTCCAATTGTTTGGAGACGTCAGTGGATGCATACCATTCATCTTAAAGCAAAAACCCAGTGGTGTTCCTTGGAAAATTTGAGTGGATCAACCTCTTTTGCTTTCTGGTCCAATTTGATGATTTGCACTGCAACCATACTTTTCCTTGCTCTAGTAACCCTGAGCTTTTTCCTACTTGTAGCCCTACCGTCCAAACTCTTAAGTCCAGGAGATTGGGCTCATTGGAGATTTTGAAGTGCATGTTCTAAACCCTTTTTCTTTCTGCCCAAAACTGGAGTTCTGCAAAACTTGCACTATCAACTTTCTATTTTTGCCAGACTAACCTTACCACCATCTCCTGTGTCTAAGGAGGCACTGATCTGGAGTTTTTGGCCACTCCAAGAGTTGCCTATGTGCATCTGGCATTCTGTCGAACACCTGGTGTGCACAACCACTTTTGGCAAGCTCTCTGGTTTGCACTGTGGACTTGAGCCCCTGACCTATCCACCTTGTCCACTAAGTGTCTTGCTTCCCCTACCTCCATCCTGTGTAGTGCCAGCTCCACCCTCGAGCTCTAGAGCGCGCTGGCATTGCGTCGAACAGGTGCCGTGCGTGCTCTGGGCGCGCCCAGAGCGCACGTTTTGCACGCGCGCGCACTACGCCGACACGCCGCGCTGCCGCACGCGACGCGACCCGACCCTGGCCCCCTCTGCATCGCTGAGCCGCGCACTAGTCGCCCCCTACTCCACGATCGCTCTGGCGCCCTGCTACGCCGCTGGCCGCACCCTTGGCGGCACGCCGGCGTCGGCAGCGGATTCCGCCGCGGACGGCGCCGCCCAAGCCACCAGCGCACGACAGCTGCCCCGGAGCACAGGCCGTGCTTATCCTCCCGCTCGTCGGAACGCGTTCGTCGCCGCCACGATGCCCTGCAACTACAGGAAAGCGGTCGCCGGCGATCTTATCTGCTGCCGCCGCGGAGCAAGCCTCGTCACGCTATATAAAGGGTCCCCGAGCCCCTCCGAGCACTCACGCGACTCCAGACACTCCTCGTAGAGCTTCCCGCGTAGTGAATCGACCTGTAGTGGCCGTCTCCCTCAACTCCGGCCAGCCCGGCCGCCGCCAAGCTCCAGCGCGATTCGTCGCCGCCGGCCACCCTTTTGCCAATCCAGCGCCACCAAGAACCTCCCCGTAGTCTTGCGGAGCTGCCCAGCTACCCAACTTCGGTCGGAGACCGCCGGAGCACCAATGTCACTTCACCACCGTAGCCTCCCTCCGCCGCGGAGCTCGCCGCCGGCGATTCCTGCCACCTCCGTCGACCCTCCAACCACCCAAAGGACCGCCTCGGTCTAGCCGTTCCATCCCCGCCCTTGGATGCCCATGTGGTGCAGCCGTTCATCGACGGCGATCGCCGGAACCCCGCCACCGTTCGGGCACAGAGAAAGGAGGGAGGGGAAGACCAGTCAAACCTGACTAGTGGGCCCTCTGGACCCACTGTCAGCGACTCGCACGTCCGCCCTCTCTCTGTTTAAGTGAAGGCGCAAAACTCCCGAGTGCGTTTCTCTGCTGCGAAAGCGTATTTCTGCTGAAGCGTTTTCCTTTTTTCTGACTTTTAATAAAAACATATTTGACCAAACTTTGACCAGCTATAACTTTTAAAATAAAACTCCAAATGAGTTGATTCTTTTTCCTACCTCTCTCAAATTTCATCTAGTTTATTTTAAGATTTATTTAAAAATTATTTGAGACAGGTTTTGGTACTGTGTTTGAAATATTTGTATTTGTGTATTTTGCAAAATAGGATTTTTGGAGGAAAAGGAAAGCTTCCAATAAGTGCATCCTTTGCATACTCTTGAAGGCAAGCATTTCTGAACTCTGGCATAATATTTGTTGTAGTGTTTTGATGCGATCGCAGAATCTATTGTCTTGGAGTATGTGATAGCCTTATGTATCGATATAGTCTCGTGCATGAGGTGCACTTTGGAGTTGTTTTGTGATCAACAATGGATACACTACTGATTTGGATCATCCTCGTGAGCTTCTCTTGCACACCGGTAGGAAGCCGGGAAAGTCGTGGTCTTGGGTAGACACGAGCTTGTCCCTAATCCCTCGTCGAGACGAGTATGCCTGGCATAGCATGGTGAGGCTCGAGGAGTGGTGATTTATTTCGCTAGTGGTAATGTTGTTGGTGGATACTTAGACCACCTGAGTCGGTTGTAGACCGAGTCTTGATCAATAGCTTCCTTCTTTGCCGGTACCACAACTTGTCCTTGGAGGGGACAGGGTATGGTTCAGTAGGTTGTCAACCCCTTTCCAAAGCACACACCGTACAGAGAGGCCGTGATGAGGGTCCCATGGCCATGGATTAAAGCCAGTCATCCGGTCCGGGGGCATGGGTGTTTTCGGTTGTAGCCGAAGGGGATAGCTTCCCCGGTTTGCGTGCGGTATAAATTTTGTGATCCCATGCTACGTCGAGGTTGTAGCCTCCCCACTTAGAGTTTTGCTTGGCAGGTGTCGTGGGTGATTCCAGACACTGGTGAGTTAAGCTGGTGTGTGCAGGTCAGGCGTGTTTTCAATCAAAAGATCGTAGACGGAATTAGTCCTGAGGGACTGAGTAATCCCATTACTCGTGGAAAATGGTACTCCCTCTGCAGAGGATATATCCTGTTAGATAGTCATGTTCTTGAGTAGAAACCACAGTCTGAGTTAGGACTCAGTAACGGTATTCGGATGGAGAACGATTTAGCTAGAACTCAGTAACGGTATTCGGATGGAGATACGACTTGTTTAAATTATCGGTTTTCGGATGGACAAACGACTGTACTTATTTTTGTTTAAGATTTTGGCATCCGGATTATGATCTTATTTATTTTGGACTGACCATTTATATTGCTTATATTATTGAGTATCCCCGGGACGGTTCAATCTCCTGGATATTCACTATGATTATTCTCTTATAAGCCTTCTCTATGGCGTCGCTCAGACGCCCGACTGCGGCATGCTTGTTGTTCATTTATCTTTTATAAGCCCTTTATGTGGTGTCGCCCCGACGCCCGATTGCGGCATTATTATTTCTGCATTTTCCGCTCGAGGAGTCATTCAGACACTCGTTTGGCACCTGCATTATTATTTCTGCTTTTTTCCGCTCGAGGAGTCATTCAGACACTCGTTTGGCACCTGTATTATTATTCCGCATTTTCCGCTCGAGGAGTCTTTCAGACACTCGTTTGGCACCAGTATTACTATTCTGCAGTTTCCGCTCGAGGCGTCATTCAGACCCTCGCTTGGCACCGAGTATTTTACTTTGAATCATTTTAATCACACGTGTGCGTTATGGTTTTTCGTATCTTTTCGAGACAGACGTGTGATCACATAATATTCTGGAGCATGTTTGATATTTATTATACCCGTGTTCTTAATGTTTGTGAGTACATTCAAACGTACTCACTGGCTTGTCCCTGGCTATTGTCTTGGCCAGATTCCGTGCTTGGAGATAAGCATCGCGGTGACAACCTCGGAACCCGCGTGTTGACGTTTGCAGCCTCGCGAAGATAGGAGTTATCCTGGTCAGCTGTTCTTGTGGGAGATGGAGTCCCATAGACGCAGATGTATCCAACCGCTTCCGCCCTCAACCATTAGAAGCCAAATGTTGTACTCCTAGGCCTGAATGGTCTTGTACTTCATATTTTTGTTCTTGCTTGGCACTCTTGTATCAGGTTGGTACCTCATCAGCTAACAGTAATCCTGGGGCTGATGAGCACACAGGCCGTTTTTCTGGGAATTTATATCCCAAAAACCCAGTCGTGACAGACTTGGTATCAGAGCCAGGCTGACCATTGGCTAATCCTATCTTAGCCAGGTCAATAAACCCAGGTTAACCCAAACCATCAGACCTTAGCCTAACCCCAGTCAAGCTTCCCGCGTAAGATAGCTCCACAGTGACCCGACGCCCTTTTTCGGCGGACGGTGCCCACCCTATCGACCTAGCCCGTTGATCACGCGCCAGTGACCGACACCCAACCCGTCTCTATCGCAGGCGTGCGGAGGAAGACTCCGTCCCCCTTTCCTATAAAAAGGGTACGCTAGCCACGACACAGCACAGCCTCTTTCCCCCAATCCCAGCTACGATGCCTGGCCCCATTGTTCACAATGAGACCACAGCGACCAACCTTGGAGGTTTTGTGACCCTGCTCGCAAACCTCACCCGCCGTGCCTATGCGTTAGAAGAGCCTCCTGAGTATGTGGTGTACCAAGGACCCATGTACGGTGAAAGCCGTCAGTATTGTTCCACTGTGCACATCTACGGTAGGGGTCTGTCGCCAGAACGCCCCTACAGGTTCACTGGAAGGACAACTCCCTTCGAGCCACAAGCCATCCAACTGGCAGCCCGAGAAGTTATAGTTCAACTCCGGCACTTGTTGCCCAGAGTTAACTGTCGCTCGTTCTACTACTACCCCAGTCGTGACGGGTATGGTAGGCCGCCCCAAGTTGCCAACGGAGACCACGAGACGGATCCTGCGCTGTTGCATCTGGTGCGCTATGTAAGCGCACTAGAGCAATTGTTCGACCAGGTCACTCTGGATCTGATCGCAGCTCGTGGAGAGCTGGTTCGCCGAGCCCCGGCGAGAAGAGAAGCGGAGCCCGACACCGACAATCCAGTCGTGCTGTTTGGACACCCGATCGATCCCTTGAGGTTTGCGCCAGCCATCAACCAGAGCACTTTGGTGAACCCAGAAGCGCTTCGTCGCCTTTTGGAAACCCATTCCAACGGGATTTGGGCCAACAACCCCCGGGATGGTCATCACCATCTTCCCGACCCTGCAGCACCTCAGCCTCAACCAGCGAATCCCGACGGTGAGAACCGTGGAGGAGCATCGGCGTCCGCAAGGCCAGCCCACTTAGACATTAACGAAGTAGACTAAGTCGCTCAAAGTTGTATCGAGCCTTAGTTTTCCTACGCTTTGTAAGGTGTGGCCTTGTACCGTTTTGTTGCATGCTGTCTGTTTGAGCGCTCTTATTTTTGGAGTAGTAGCTATGCATGTGTACGTTGGCGTGCAGTTGCATTTTTTCGGGCGCAGCTGCCAAGACCAACCCCGTCGGCTCCCACAGTAATGCGTCCCATTTATGTGACGTGTATATCTATGGCTTTGACCCGAGTACAGGATCGTCAGCCAGTCACCTTTTACCCCGGTAGATATCCCAGCCCCGGTGCTTTATAAAGGCCGCTCTGTGACCTTGCCGAGCACCCCTCACCGTTGTGCGCCGCACCCACAGCCATTCCTTGCCATGTCGACCCCCAGCATTTATCTGAGAACCCCAGACGCAACCCCCGGTAGTTTTGTCAAATTATTGTGGGACTTTACCTGCAGTACTATGAGCGCCACCCGTCCACCCCAGTACGAGTTGCTCAAATCGAGGATCACTCCTTCCACCTCGAAATATTGGGCAGTGGTGCACATCCCTCCCGCCTACCCAAACCAAGATCCCACGGAAGTCTCCTTTGTTGGGAAATCCATGCCGACTCCGCATATGGCCATAGAAGATGCTGCGTACGAGGCGCTCACCCGTCTTCGATTCGCAGTGCCCTATGCCAGCGAGCGAGGATACTATTATTTTCCGAGCCGTGCAGCACCCGGAGAAGTTGCATCTTTTCCCGGTGGGCGCATCGAGAGAGATCCAGTACTGGCCAACCTTGCCCAGTACGTCATCGCTCAGGAGCGTTTAACTCAGCGGGTAATGGGTTATCTCCAGAGCCTCGCTGATTTAAACCCTCGGATCGCTATTGGCAGACCACTGAGGCCTGACCAGGAAGGACGCATTCATCGTCTGGTCAACCCGCTTCCCCCGATAGAAGAGGAGTGTGCCCCGGTGCCAGAGGCGTTTTCGCAGGACCCTGTCCTTTTACCGTTTTCCATGTAAACGCCTCCGATGTATTTATTGTCCCAGTACTTGTATTTATGGATTGCAGCATGTTCACAAATCTTTGTGCAAAGGATCCAACTTTCTTAATTTCCTGTTTTGTGAGCAGTGCTACTGCTGTTAGTTTTTTTTTAATTATTTTCCTCTCGATACATGTTTTCGAGGAGATTTCTTTTCCCCGAGTTATTACTGCGTATATGCATTTTCTCGACCCAGACTTTTATTCACGCATCATCGTTACAGCAGACTCTCAGCAGCCACCACTCGACCGCATGTTCTGTTACAAACCCTTGAGCACATTTTTGCGCCTACCTAACCACACTCGAGGACACCACAGTCTCCGTAAGAGGGATTTCTGTGTGTCCACTCGAGCGCGAGCTGCCCCGGCACTCCGACGACAGTCAACCCCGATGCCGCGCTTAATCCACGTGATCGCCGCCACCGCGTAGAGCCAACACTCGTGCGGCAGCATCGCGACGATCGTCCAGGATCATCGCGCACAGGAGCACGGAGAACCCCAGCAGCACCGCCAAGCCTCCACACACCAGGACCACATACCAGTCCGGCATTGCCTCCGCCATTAGAGCCTCGGCTCGAGCTCCTGCCAGCAGCTGTGGAGGAGAAGGATGGAGAAGTGGAAGCGAGGCCGGGTGTGAGGGAGAAGAGAGGAGCTCCGCGAGCGTTTTATAGCCCGAGATCGGTGTACGGTGGGCGAGGTACACCAGCTCCACCCGTCGCTCGGCCGCCGGTGTTCGGAGGCGAGTTCGCGAGCAGTGCCGACAGCGCCCTGGCCCGCGAGGTGAGTGCATGCTGCACCGGCAGCACGCACGCCGCGCACTACTGCGGTACGGCCTTGATGCCCTACGAGCTAGGCATCGCCGGTGGAGGAAGCGCGGGAGAGCGCGAGAGAGAGAGAGAGCGAGAGGAAGGAGAAGAGGCCGACAGTGGGCCCTAGGCCCACCTGTCAGCCAGAGAGAGCACTGTGCTCTCGGGTGCGACCAGCGTATTTTAGTAATTTAGAATTTATTCTAAATTACTGTATCCTCGTAGAAATGTCTCGTTTCCCTAACCGTGGATTTTTCCACACTGCACCAGTGTACCACACTGTGGTTTTACACCACTTATTGCCCTCTCACTGTAACCATTTTGTCTTTGAGCATTTGAAGGATTTCTTGGTTAAAAACAATTTTGTTTCAAAACAATTCTTGTTCAAAACAACATTTATCAAATCTCGAGGACAAGATTTTTCTTAAGGGGGGTAGTGTTGTGACACCCAAAATTTTGGCCTTGTTTTTATTTATTAAAATGTTGCCAGGAAATAAAACTTTTCCAATTGTCAAGATTTACCTTTTGTGATTTTTTTATTTTGGATTTATGCCTCTTGTGGGAAAAACCTTCAAAGTGTATCTTTGACTTGTGTGCACTCTTTATAAAATCAATCCTTTATCAGTGGATTTATTTGCATAATTACTTTTCATAAGTTTTAATTCTTTTAAAGTGATCTTTCTTAAATTTGGAGCTCCCTTTTTGCACTACAACCATTTGATAAATGCTCCTAAAAATTCCACCAAAATTTGGGGATGTCATGTGATGGTTCCACATCACTTTTATGCAAAAATACCTCCTGGCCACTGGAGATTTTGAGCTCTTCACCAACTTTTCCAATCTAGTCCAGTAGGCACTTTTGCACTACAACCCATTTAAATATTTCTTTAAAAATTCTTCCAATTGTTTGGAGATGTCAGTGGATGCATACCATTCATCTTCAAGCAAAAACCCAGTGGTGTTATTTGGAAAATTTGAGTGGATCAACCTCTTTTGCTTTCTGGTCCAATTTGATGATTTGCACTGCAACCATACTTTTCCTTGCTCTAGTAACCCTGAGCTTTTTCCTACTTGTATCCCTCCCTACCAAACTCTTAAGTCCAGGAGATTGGGCTCATTGGAGATTTTGAAGTGCATGTTCTAAACCCTTTTTCTTTCTGCCCAAAACTAGAGTTTTGCAAAACTTGCACTATCAACTTTCTATTTTTGCCAGACTAACCTTACCACCATCTCCTGTGTCTAAGGAGGCACTGATTTGGAGTTTTTGGCCACTCCAAGAGTTGCCTATGTGCATCTGGCATTCTGTCGAACACCTGGTGTGCACAGCCACTTTTGGCAAGCTCTCTGGTTTGCACTGTGGACTTGAGCACCTGACCTATCCACCTTGTCCACTAAGTGTCTTGCTTCCCCTACCTCCATCCTGTGCAGTGCCAGCTCCACCCTCGAGCTCTAGAGCACGCTGGCATTGCGTCGAACAGGTGCCGTGCGTGCTCTGGGCACGCCCAGAGCGCACGTTTTGCACGCGCGCGCACTACACCGACACGCTGCACTGCCGCACGCGACCCGACCCGACCCTGGCCCCCTCTGCATCGCTGAGCCGCGCACTAGTCGCCCCCTGCTCCACGATCGCTCTGGCGCCCTGCTGCGCCGATGGCCGCGGCCTTGGCGGCACGCCGGCGTCGGCAGCGGATTCCGCCGCGGACGGTGCCGCCCAAGCCACCAGCGCACGACAGCTGCCCCGGAGCACAGGCCGTGCTTATCCTCCCGCTCGTCGGAACGCGTTCGTCGCCGCCACCATGCCCTGCAACTACAGGAAAGCGGTCGCCGGCGATCTTATCTGCTGCCGCCGCGGAGCAAGCCTCGTCACGCTATATAAAGGGTCCCCGAGCCCCTCCGAGCACTCACGCGACTCCAGACACTCCTCATAGAGCTTCCCGCGTAGTGAATCGACCTGTAGTGGCCGTCTCCCTCAACTCCGGCCAGCCCGGCCGCCGCCAAGCTCCAGCGCGATTCGTCGCCGCCGGCCACCCTTTTGCCAATCCAGCGCCACCAAGAACCTCCCCGTAGTCTTGCGGAGCTGCCCAGCTACCCAACTTCGGTCGGAGACCGCCGGAGCACCAATGTCACTTCACCACCGTAGCCTCCCTCCGCCGCGGAGCTCGCCGCCGGCGATTCCTGCCACCTCCGTCGACCCTCCAACCACCCAAAGAACCGCCTCGGTCTAGCCGTTCCATCCCCGCCCTTGGATGCCCATGTGGTGCAGCCGTTCGTCGACGGCGATCGCCGGAACCCCGCCACCGTTCGGGCACAGAGAAAGGAGGGAGGGGAAGACCAGTCAAACCTGACTAGTGGGCCCTCTGGACCCACTGTCAGCGACTCGCACGTCCGCCCTCTCTCTGTTTAAGTGAAGGCGCAAAACCCCCGAGTGCGTTTCTCTGTTGCGAAAGCGTATTTCTGCTGAAGCGTTTTCCTTTTTTTTGACTTTTAATAAAAACATATTTGACCAAACTTTGACCAGCTATAACTTTTAAAATAAAACTCCAAATGAGTTGATTCTTTTTCCTACCTCTCTCAAATTTCATCTAGTTTATTTTAAGATTTATTTAAAAATTATTTGAGACAGGTTTTGGTACTGTGTTTGAAATATTTGTATTTGTGTATTTTGCAAAATAGGATTTTTGGAGGAAAAGGAAAGCTTCCAATAAGTGCATCCTTTGCATACTCTTGAAGGCAAGCATTTCTGAACTCTGGCATAATATTTGTTGTAGTGTTTTGATGCGATCGCAGCATCTATTGTCTTGGAGTATGTGATAGCCTTATGTATCGATATAGTCTCGTGCATGAGGTGCACTTTGGAGTTGTTTTGTGATCAACAATGGATACACTACTGATTTGGATCATCCTCGTGAGCTTCTCTTGCACACCGGTAGGAAGCCGGGAAAGTCGTGGTCTTGGGTAGACACGAGCTTGTCCCTAATCCCTCGTCGAGACGAGTATGCCCGGCATAGCATGGTGAGGCTCGAGGAGTGGTGATTTATTTCGCTAGTGGTAATGTTGTTGGTGGATACTTAGACCACCTGAGTCGGTTGTAGACCGAGTCTTGATCAATAGCTTCCTTCTTTGCCGGTACCACCACTTGTCCCTGCAGGGGACAGGGTATGGTTCAGTAGGTTGTCAACCCCTTTCCAAAGCACACACCGTACAGAGAGGCCGTGATGAGGGTCCCATGGCCATGGATTAAAGCCAGTCATCCGGTCCGGGGGCATGGGTGTTTTCGGTTGTAGCCGAAGGGGATAGCTTCCCGGGTTTGCGCGCGGTATAAATTTTGTGATCCCATGCTACGTCGAGGTTGTAGCCTCCCCACTTAGAGTTTTGCTTGGCAGGTGTCGTGGGTGATTCCAGACACTGGTGAGTTAAGCTGGTGTGTGCAGGTCAGGCATGTTTTCAATCAAAATACCGTAGACGGAATTAGTCCCGAGGGACTGAGTAATCCCGTTACTCGTGGAAAATGGTACTCCCTTTGCAGAGTATATATCCTGTTAGATAGTCATGTTCTTGAGTAGAAACCACAGTCTGAGTTAGGACTCAGTAACGGTATTCGGATGGAGAACGATTTAGCTAGAACTCAGTAACGGTATTCGGATGGAGATACGACTTGTTTAAATTATCGGTTTTCGGATGGAGAAACGACTGTACTTATTTTTGTTTAAGATTTTGGCATCCGGATTATGATCTTATTTATTTTGGACTGACCATTTATATTGCTTATATTATTGAGTATCCCCGGGACGGTTCAATCTCCTGGATATTCACTATGATTATTCTCTTATAAGCCTTCTCTGTGGCGTCGCTCAGACGCCCGACTGCGGCGTGCTTGTTGTTCATTTATCTTTTATAAGCCCTTTATGTGGTGTCGCCCCGACGCCCGACTGTGGCATTATTATTTCTGCCTTTTCCGCTCGAGGAGTCATTCACACACTCGCTTGGCACCTGCATTATTATTTCTGCTTTTTTTCCGCTCGAGGAGTCATTCAGACACTCGTTTGGCAGCTGTATTATTATTCCGCATTTTCCGCTCGAGGAGTCTTTCAGACACTCGTTTGGCACCAGTATTACTATTCTGCAGTTTCCGCTCGAGGCGTCATTCAGACCCTCGCTTGGCACCCAGTATTTTACTTTGAATCATTTTAACCACACGTGTGCGTTATGGTTTTTCGTATCTTTTCGAGACAGACGTGTGATCACATAATATTCTGGAGCATGTTTGATATTTATTATACCCGTGTTCTTAATGTTTGCGAGTACATTCAAACGTACTCACTGGCTTGTCCCTGGCTATTGTCTTGGCCAGATTCCGTGCTTGGAGATAAGCATCGCGGTGACAACCTCGGAACCCGCGTGTTGACGTTTGCAGCCTCGCGAAGATAGGAGTTATCCTGGTCAGCTGTTCTTGTGGGAGATGGAGTCCCATAGACGCAGATGTATCCAACCGCTTCCGCCCTCAACCATTAGAAGCCAAATGTTGTACTCCTAGGCCTGAATGGTCTTGTACTTCATATTTTTGTTCTTGCTTGGCACTCTTGTATCAAGTTGGTACCTCATCACCTAACAGTAATCCTGGGGCTGATGAGCACACATGCCGTTTTTCTGGGAATTTATATCCCAAAAACCCGATCGTGATAATGCGCAGAGTTTTAGGGTGCGATGTGTCCACGATGCGTGCACGGCAGCACAACCAGCCGTGGGAGGCGGGAGCAGGCGTCCCGCCGGCGCTGGTTTGGCTTTGGCGGCTGGAGGAAGAAGAGACTAAAGAAACACGACAGACGTTGAATGTCAATCCAACGGTCAAGGTTGGCACAATTGTTTGTTGACTAAGCCGGCACCAAGTAGCATACTTTTTTATATAGGAAGAAAAGAAAAACTGGGCTCGTTCGCCTGGTAACATTCCCGAAACTGCGACCGTTCGATCTTGCGTCGCAACTAAAATTGCGAGGAAAATGCGTTCGTCTGCCGTCCTCCTCCCAGGGAACGTTCACCGCATAAGTGACTAGCACCCTTGGTATTCAACCGAGAGGCCTTGGGTTCGAGTCCCAGGAACTCTCAATTTTGTCCTCCTTCCTTCCTCGCAAAAAAAGAAAGAAAATCAAAGACTTGAGAAGGCGTACAGAACAAGCTAGTGTACCAGTAAAGAGACGTTGCAGAGGTTTAGAAAAAAGAGAGACGTGCTCCTGTAGCTGGTTCGAATCCAAACCTAGACTATGACTATATATGGTGCTATGCTACTCTACAAGTAACGAAACTGAGATATCCAACGTTCGCTTCTCCTCTTCTCTACTTACTCTACCTAGCATCAGAAGCTCTGGCCGCAGCAACCATGTCCGTTGGCTGCTCGTCCACCTGCTCTTCAGCAGGCAACACCCAGATATGCGCCAAGTCGCCACCCGTACCATCGCCTGTGGGTCTCATCACACCCCCGCCGGCACACGCACCGTAGCCGGTTGCTCATCGCAACCCGCTGCCGTTGGTGTGGTGCCACTGCTGCAAATCACGCAGAGTCATCCGTCGCGTCTCAACCACAATCCTCAACCCTGGCCGAGTCTTCTACAAATGCTCGCATCATGGGGTAATAATATGTTTAAGTGTTGTTCTGCTACTTTCAGTTGCTGATTTTTTTAATAGTTTGGTTGATGATCTTCCAATTTGAGTCGTGCAGAACAGGAAAGATTCGTGTGATTTGTATTACTGGGAAGTTGCTGATGTGGGGGAATGCAACTACGCTGATTATTTGGTTAGCCGAGGAATCCCAATACCAGCAGGTTGGGGTGTTGGACAAGTAACTGAAGGAACGACAGAAAAGGAAGATGCAGAGCAGAAGCTTAAAGATGCAGTTCCTCTGATCATGGCCAAGCAACATCTGCTGAACGGCCTTGAAAGCAATGAGGAGATGAAAGAGCTTCTGAAGATAATGGGCAAAATCGATGTGCTCTATAGGATGATTGTCTCTTTATTTGCAATGTATGTGGCACTCGTGATGTATTCAGTGGCTATGACATGAGCACTTTGCTGAAACTAGTAATGAATGAAACCTGTGTAGTAGGCTGGGCGTAGTGTTGTGAACATCTAATGATTTCTATTAACAAAAATTGGGGGGTATCCCCTTTTGCTCATAAATAAATAAATAGCAGAGGCCCTTTTGGTAATAAATAAATAAATTAGCAGAGGCCCTGTCGGGTCAGCTTTGTTCCCATTCGAAGACGTCGAGCAAATTGCAGTCCAACATCAAACTATGTCATCAAATTCAAGTTTCACAGCCAAATATGAGTACAACTAAACAACAATGTCATCATGTTTTACTCGTCATACAATCAACAAACACAAATAAACATACATAACAAGTGATGTTCTCACAGCAAAATACTAAACAACACGTTCATCAGGTTTCAGTTGTCATAGAAAGCACAATTTCACATAGTAGATAAAAAATGTCTTCTGACAGGCAAATACGACAAAAGCAATCTAATCATCATCCGCAGCAGCAACGCCAACATCTTCGCCATGTGTATCAGTTTGAATCGTAATTCCCTAGAGTGTCATCTTCTTCTTCATCCTCAATGTCCTCGAACATTGGCTTCTTCTTGATCAACTCTTGTATGTCCACATCACGACAGGCAATCTTTTCGCCAGCGTCATTGACGTGATGGTTCTCAAAGATATTAGGAACATCTGTGGAATCTTGTATATCAGGAGCGGTGTAAGCATCATCTTGTTGTGCAACTTCATTAAATGAATTCCTCTGCTCAATCCTTTGCAATACTCTCTAGTCATCGCTACGTGCAAATGTGTCTTCCAAGAAAAATATCTGTGTTGCTTGATTTGCCAAAATAAAAGGCTCATTGGTCTGGTACGCCGCCTTGACATTGATGGATTTGAAATAATCATCAGCTCTGGGTTTTGCGATCCTGGAAAACAGGTTATACCAACGACAGCACAACAGAACCACACACCGATGATCCTCGAAACTGGAGATATACTGCAACTGAACAATGTCTGTTATGTTAGCATACATTTCAGTTGTCTCTCTGCCATACGTATCCGTGCTCATGATGGCACTGTTTTGTGTCTTCCTTCCTTCATCGCGTGCAAGGGTGTTGTAGCGCACATCTCCAACAACGTGAGATTCAAATGTCTTACTCGAGTATCAGAACCCATTGCTAGTGCGTAAAGGGCATCATCAACTGCCTGCCCATCCTCCCGCATCTTCTCAACCTATGTTTAGAAAATAGACAAGCTGATCATCTTATGTACTCAATATATTAAAAAAACTGACAGTGCAATTCAATAGTTTACATGGCTCTTGAACCATTTCGCAAATCCTGCCATAACCAGTTTGTCAATGTTTCTTGGATTTTGCGGCAGCAACTCGTTTTTGTAGATGCTGCACAACATAGTGATCGCGTCAAACATCTAAATATATAAGAATGTGCTGCAAGTTTAGTAGATTACGATGTATAAGCTGCAGTACTTAGCACTTACTTGATATAAGGTAGTATCTCAGGACAGTTACTCAACACATACCAAACCATTTTGTCCAAATCTTTAGGTTTGTCCTCTTGTCGACTCTTCCATGTAACTCGAACAGAATAATCGAAAACATTGAGCCCGGGATTGTCTTCACCCACCTCTTTGCTAAGCTGATCTGGTGTTTCAATGTATTTTGAGCAGAATGTCAACGCTTTTGTAGCAATGTTGGCCTCTGCAATGGAACCCTCAGGTCTAGCTCTGTTCCTGACATAGCCCTTGAAAGTGCCTAGCCTCCTTTCAATAGGGTACATCCAGCCATACTGTACTGGACCTCTAAGTAGTGCCTCATCAGGTAGATGAACAGCCAAATGCACCATCACATCAAAGAAGGCTGGATGATATATCTTCTCAAGGTCGCATAGGATAGATGGGATCTTGTCTCTAAGACGCTCCAAAGCATCTATCCTGATATATCTATTGCAGAGTTCCCTGAAGAATTGTCCCAACTCTACAACTGCTCTGTATAAGTCAGGGCGGCCCAATCCTCTAAGGATAACAGGTTAAACCCTTTGAAGTAGGACATGGCAGTGATGAGTTTTCAACCCTTGTACCTTGTTTCCATCTGCACTGACTCTCCTTTCAGGGTTGGAAGCAAATCCATGTGGGAATCTCACACATGACAGGACCTCGCAGAATTCTTTTCTTTTTACCTTGTCCAAGACGTACACAGCTGGTGCCATATCCCGTGGTTTACCTTCATCTGGCACCTAAAAATCCTTTTTGATACCCAGATGTGTCAAATCAATCCTAGATTTTAAGGTATCTTTTGTCTTGCCTTCAATATTAAGAAGTGTGCCGACAATGTTGTCACATATATTTTTCTCGATGTGCATCACATCAAGATTATGCTGCAGATCCAAATCTGTCCAATACTCCAAGTCCCACAAAGTGGACCTGCGGGTAAATAATAATCTCTCTTCTGCCTTGCCATGCTTCCTCTTCCCGCTACCATTACCAGGATGGTTTCCTGGTGTAATATGCCCGACCTTCTCTAATTCCACTTGCAACTCATCGGCGGTGAGCCTCTTTGGCGCATCACGGTTTTCATGCTTTGCATTGAAAACATGTCTTCGGTATTTTGTAGGACGCGGCTTGTCCTTGGCAAGGAAACGACAGTGTCCAATGTAACAGATCTTGCTAAGTATTGCGTATGACGGCGGATTCCTGTCACAGCGAACACATGCATTGTAACCATGTGTCGTTTGCCCTGACATAGTGCCCAAAGCCGGATAATCATGGATGCACCAAATTATAATAGCACGCAGAAAGAAATCAACTGGTGGGCTGCTATATAGGTCTCGAGTGAGAACACCCTTCCATAGCTGTTGAAGTTCCTCCACAAGAGGCTCCATGAATAAATCAAAATCCTTTCCAGGACTTTTTGGACCTGGGATGAGCAAGGCCATCATGTAGTTTGATTCTTTGGTGTAGACATTTGGAGGCATGTTGTAAGGGATAACAAGCACTGGCCACATGCTATATGTGGCGCTCTGGTAGCCAAATCGGTTAAATCCATCTGAAGCTAAGCCAAGTCTAATGTTTCTCGGGTCAGCAGCAAACTTTTTGTGTTTCTGATTGAAGCTTTGCCACTCACTACCATGAGATGGATGGCTCATTACATTCTGATCTCTGTACTCCTGGTTCCTAGAATGCCATAGTACATCCTCTCTTGTTTCAACATCATGAAACAACCTCTGCAATCTTGGTGTAATTGGAAAATGTCTCAGAACATTATGAGGAACCCTCTTCATAGCATCGCCATCTTTCCATCTTGATGATTTGCATTTTGGGCATTCACTTAAGTTGGCATAATCCTTCCGGAACAGAACACAATTATTCTTACAAACATGGATCATATCATATCCAATTCCAACTACACAAAGGAAATTCTTCATTTTACTGTAGGTGTGGCAGCTCAGACGCATATGGGAAATATTTGCGGAAAGCAGCCAACATCGCATCGAATGATTTGTTGGTCATCCGCTCAAATGTCTTCACCTGAAGAAAGGTCACCATAGCTGAGAATACTGACAGCTTATTTCCTGGGGTGACAGCCACGTTGCATTGTTCCAACATGCGGGCCCACCATTTTTCTTCTGTAGGTGAAAGTTCACGAAATGCACGAGCATTTCATAGCATTGTTTCAATGTTGGTCAAACTCACTGGCTCCCCCACCACCACCACCTCCTCCTCTTCCACCTGAGCATCAGGCAGATCAAGATGGTGATCTGTTGTTTCCACGTAGTCAATAATATTGATGTTCACAGCTTCACCATGATGAACCCACCTAGTATATGTGACCGACATCCCATACAGTGTAGATGATTTTGCACAGTTGACTAGGGTCTTGTAACTGAATTCATACAACTGATACACGGGCAGAGCACATCTGATTTCGGACCACCGTACTCAGCTCTGATAAACTTCATGAAGTTTTCAACCCCCTCGACCTATGCAGTGGAGAATCTTCGAGCAGAAGTTATCCAAGTCCTGTCCATCTGGTAGACATACAAATTAGTTCTTTTACTAGATATTACACGAAAAACATATATGCTTTTTTATGAAGTCCAGAAAAAAAATACCTAGGTCGATGTCTAAAGCTATGGCAAGATATTTGGACGAGCAGATCTAAGTAACGAGATATATGTAAAGCTAATTCGGCAAACAGATTTATGTGCTAAATTATAGCAGGCTGTTTCAGCAGTCAATGAGGCCGAGCACACAGCCATCAAACTATCGAAGGCCATCGCAGCAACAAAGATCGAGTATAAAACGGTGTACAACTATTTCACCTAACATATTGGCTACTAGACCATGGCAATCTACGTCACAATAAATACATGGCAGGATATTTTAGCAACTAATCGGGCTTGGCATGCCATCTCAGCTAAGCAGATTGAGTGCAGAACAGGGCAAGGAAGCTTCTTAAGCAGAGCATATTGACTGTAAACTACTTCGACAAACAGTGAGATTAACATCGTCTATCAGCTAACATTTAGCGCTACACCGACGTGCACGGGGCCCCATTCTAGAATGCGCGTACCATGGGAGAAGCTGACCGCCATGCATCTCCACACGAACGTCGCCAGCGGTGGCGGTGTTGACTGCCGTGCGCCTCCACAAGAACGCCGCCACCAGTGGCGACATGGCTAGAGGACGGCAGTCTACGAGAGTGTACTGTGGGAGCGAGAGGATCACCGTGCGTCCCCTCGACGAACCGCAGCGCCGACGTATCAGCGCGGCGGGGAGGACAGCTTTGGCGGAGCGAATGGAGTGGAGGGGGACGGGGGGAGGGGGGTTTGTGGAATATTATTGGCTAGT